>NC_047033.1:7457132-7621865 GCF_902652985.1 Pecten maximus | reverse complement strand
TGAAAAAAGTTTAATTCACATTTTAAGTTTTTGGTTTCCACTTTTTACTCTAAGTCTACATGTGTGCTGTATTTGCAATATGATGACATGTCACAAGAGGAATACTTATAATTTCCAATGAAAATTAATTAAACCTCCGAAGTATACATCATGATAATTAATGTCGGATTTCAATATGTAAAATATCACTATTTATTTGGGAGGGGGGGGGGGGGCGGTGGCAGAGTTGTTAAGTTGTGAAGTTGTCGCGAGTATGAAACTAATGTGGGTCTGAGCAATGCCTGGTACTGACCATATAAGGCCGGTGATTTTCTCGGAGTACTCTGGCTTAAATTTCCTCCACCTCCAAAACCAGGCACGTCCTTAAATGACTCTTACTGGCAATAGGACGTACCTTAAACAAATTAAACCAACCGCTATTTTTAGTAACAGTTGTTGCTGCTTGAATGTGATGAAAGTAGGAGTGAAATAAATATAGAACATACATTACTTGGAAAGTGGCAATTTTGTAAACCTGGTAAATATATTTTATTTGACATAAAAATCATTATAAATTAATTTAGAGCTTAAGTTTATCTGTTAAAAAAGTTGACAGTGTGATAACCATTATAAGTGCCACCCATGTTGGTTTTTTCATTCAAGGAAACCTTATATCCTAGCATATAATCCGGAAATGATCATTTTGTAGTCTATTATTCTATTTCTTATTTTTTCCAAACTTAATGAGTATTAGGTAAATGATTAAAATTACAATTATATCAAACTTTTGCTTTTAGAGGAAATGGACAAACTTAGGCTCTTTATATTGTAAAATACCAACGTACGTATCAACGTAACTGATATTTCTTTTTGCAATTTTTTCACTTATTTTTTTAAAGACCTACAGGCCAATTATATAACGTTTTTTGAGTTTTTACACAGCTTTTTGAATTGGCTTGTTTTTCCACAAGGTTCAAATTGCTTGCATTGCTTAATAGGCTATGTTTTCTCAGGAAAAATAAAACATCATAATTAATTGGATTCACTGTACTAATGTCACTGTAACACTGATATACCAGAATAATGCAAGCAGTAAAGATACATAGACACTGCTCATGCTTTTATCTATTAGTTTTGACATATTTACAAATACAGGAAATTTTTGAAAAAAAAAACAGAAAATGAAAAACAAAATTTGCCACCCGCTCTGATTTTAAAAACAATTGATTTTCTATCTTTGATATATATTGATACATTGTATTATACATATTGTATACATGTATTTGATATAATTATTGGCATAACACGTTTTTTTATTTTAATTTTCCACATGATTTATTTATACAAAAACAAGAATTTTCACTCACACACTTACATTGTGACTCATCATCATCATCATCATCATCATCATCATCTCCACTACCATCATCATCATCATATAATTATAAACCAAAGATTAGAACAATTCATCATTATTTTTAATTTTTTTGCTAGACCAACATGAAAATTTTATCTAAAGAAATGTACACCAATCTGTAACACGATTCATATTTAAAATTGATTTCAACATATAAAATGACCGATGAGGCCAAAGTACGATGTATTACAGAAGCTACGAGGAGACTTCCTGTACTAGTCCCAGCAGTCGTTAACATCTGCTGCGTATTGTAGCGGACACTTTAGGCACTCAGCCAGATTGTACTTCTTGACATAAGCTATTACATCCTTTTATGCCACAACATAGATATCAAGCCTGGTTGTCTTCATAAGAAAATTGCCTAGTGATCTCAAATATTTCACATTTGTCCTATACCCAAATCAATACAAGTTTTCTTACGATTTTCTTAACTTTCTTTTTATTTATAGACCAATCTTTAGTTATGTAAATATTTTAATTTCCATTTCAATGCATTTTTATGTTCTGTTCTGTGTTTTTTAAATGAATGAACTTTAATAAAAAAAAATATTCAAAACTGTACAATTTACCAATATAAATATACTTAAATTGTTACTTTGAGGAATTTCATTTTTCCAAAGATTGACATATTTATACTCCAGATTTTGAAATTTGTTTAGCGACTCATTTCCTAAATCTTGGCCAATATTCTGCAAAAATTATTCAGGAGCCAAAATAATTCATTTTAAATGATTCCAATTTTTTACCCAAACAATTAAACAATAAATCTTAAGATTTTGAGAGTTAAGCATGCCACCATACTGTTTCAGTAGGACATACTGTTTTAAAGTTGACATAGCTTGAAATGGCAGGTCCAGATCAAAAGCGTTATGTACCGACTTTCCCACAGGGCCAACCTACTGGCCCACTGACACACTCAGACAAGCTATAAATACACTCTTTTATAATATACCCCAGGAAGAAAGTCTACTCGCAACCTACGTAAGTCAGTTTAATTTGATGACATTTTTTCTCAATTAAGATTGCATACCGTGACAATCTACATGCGTGCTCCGATCCCTCGATAATGATTCTGTGGCATAACAAAAATTATTTTTTGATTCTCGTTACAATATAGAGCAATTGAGGGTAATGCCATTAGGGTAAGCAATTGATTGATTCATTGCCAGTGAATGCTGTTTAAAAAAATACAATAACTGTAGAAGTTTACTCCTGTAGTGTTGTGTTTACTTATGTCTGACTTGTTGAGTGTTTGTCACGATCGAGGGAGCATATTTTATTTCCAGTCGACCAGAGGTAGTTATCGTCAGGGGGAGGTAGTTATCGTGAGGGGGAGGCATTTATCATCAGGAGGTAGTTATCGTCAGGGGGAGGTAGTTATCGTCAGGGGGAGGCAGTTATCATCAGGAGGAGGTAGTTATCGTCAGGGGGAGGTAGTTATCGTCAGGGGGAGGCAGTTATCGTCAGGGGAGGTAGTTATATCGTCAGGGGGAGGTAGTTATCATCAGGGGGAAGGGGAGGCAGTTATCGTCAGGGGGAGGTAGTTATCGTCAGGGGGAGGGGGAGGTAGTTATCGTCAGGGGGAGGGGGAGGCAGTTATCGTCAGGGGAAGGTAGTTATCGTCAGGGGAAGGTAGTTATATCGTCAGGGGGAGGTAGTTATCATCAGGGGGAGGTATTTATATCGTCAGAGGGAGGTAGTTATTGTCAGGGGGATGTAGTTATCATCAGGGGGAGGTAGTTATCGTCAGGGGGATGGGGAGCCAGTTATCGTCAGGGGGAAGGGGAGGCAGTTATTGTCAGGTGGAGGTAGTAATAGTCAGGGGGAGGTAGTTATATCATCAGGGGGAAGGGGAGGCAATTATCGTCTGGGGGAGGTAGTTATATCGTCAGGGGGAGGTAGGTATCGTCAGGGGGAAGGGGAGGCAATTATCATCAGGGGGAGGCAGTTATCGTCAGGTGGAGGTAGTAATAGTCAGGGGGAGGTAGTTATATCGTCAGGGGGAGGTAGTTATATCGTCAGGGGGAGGTAGTTATATCGTCAGGGGGAGGTAGGTATCGTCAGGGGGAAGGGGAGGCAGTTATCGTCAGGGGGAGGTAGTTATCGTCAGGGGGAAGGGGAGGCAGTTATTGTCAGGGGGAGGTAGTTATCGTCAGGGGGAGGTAGTTATATTGTCAGGGGGAGGTAGTTATCGTCAGGGGGAGGTAGTTATCGTCAGGGGGAGGTAGTTATATCGTCAGGGGGAGGTAGTTATCATCAGGGGGAAGGGGAGGCAGTTTTCGCCAGGAGGAGGTAGTTATCGTCAGGGGGAGGCAGTTATCATCAGGGGGAGGTAGTTATCATCAGGTGGAGGTAGTTATTGTCCGGGGGGGGGGGGGGGGGGGGGGGGGGGGGGTAGTTATTGTCAGGGGGAGGTAGTTATCGTCAGGGGAAAGGGGAGGCAGTTATCGTCAGGGGGAGGTAGGTATCGTCAGGGAGAGGGTGGGGGGTAGTTATCGTCAGGGGGATGTAGTTATCGTCAGGGGGAGGTAGTTATCGTCAGGGGGAGGCAGTTATCGTCAGGTGGAGGCCTAGGCAGTTAACATCACTGTCAATATTTTCATGAATTTTGAATCATTTCTTGAAATAAATATGAAATATTGTGTCTAGGATTAAAGAACATACAATGATAAAGAAAAAACCCATCTAAACAGTTTAAAATGTCTCATCCAGGCAAATATTGTTGTCAGAAATGTTTTGGGTTGCTTTATCAATATCTTTGCAACAATTTCACCAGGGGAATGAATCCTTCATTGACAGCTTTCCCAACATCTATTGATAACACGAGAGGCTGGCCAAATGAGATTTGTCATTATATCTTGATGCGCATGTATGTGAAGTCCGTATTCACACATGTTAAGTCATTTGAAATGTCATTGAAGGTAACATTATAAATGCAATTTTTTAACTAGCTTAATTCATTAGCTTTTCAGTTAAATAGGGATTGAATGGTGTTTTTATTGCATTTACAGTGGTATGAATGCAATGGGATACAGACATATTCTATATAGAGCATTAGCTAATTTTAAAGCAGTCAGAGTTTTAACTAAGCTGAAGAAGACAGAGATGTAAATATAATAATCAATTAATCATGCAAGGAAAGAAATACAGAATACTATAATCAACAACGAAGTAGAGTTAGAAAATGTTGATTTTATTATCTCTTCTCTGTTATAGAAAATATGATTTATGTCTGGTTAAAATATGTCTGATAACCAGGTAGTACATGTCGGCTATCAAAATTTGGGTATACCCATAATGACAATATTCTGTACCTGTGACAGCCCTAGAAAAATATATTTTACAGGATTTACATATTTACCTACCTGCACTATATTTTTCAAACAATAACATGAAACAAATATATATCTATAGTTTGGCCTTAATACTTTTAAACTTCCATCAATGCTTTGATTGGCACACGTACTCCAGATCATAAGACACACCACTGTTGGGAAATGAACAGATTCTCTCTCCTTTTTTTTCCGCAATAATTTTATTTTCACACAAGTGCACTCTACTTGTTCTGACAGTCCTAGCACCAATTTGTCAAATCAGTCTTAATAGTCACATCATCTTGAATGTCATAACCTCTTAGAGCAAGATGTATAATTAGCATTTCAATTCCACTTAGGATAGATATCAACAGTGCAGATTACAAAGCCCATGATATTTACAGTCAGATTGTGTCATTTATTACTTTATTATATTTCTACTGTATTTAATGTTTAATAATGCAAATGTTAGCTAAACATCCCACTTTGTTTTTATCAGAATTAGGAAAAAACTGTGACCTGATACAATAAAACAAGCATTGTATGATAAGAACCAGCAAAGTAATTATACAGCTTTATCGACAGTGGAACTTTTCTAAACTAATCATGCAGCGTACATGAAGATCATTGATCTTTTACCTGTGAGGATCTGAGGATAATATTGAGTAGATGATGTTTCCTATCTTTGAAGCAGTGCTATTATTTATTGGAGGTTAATAAATACATATAAGAATGCAGAATCTATATAAAATTATGTCACTATAAATACTGATTGCAAACGTATGCCATATCATATTTCACCAATATAGAACAGTTTTGCTAAAAAAAGGAGAACATTAATTTTAAACCAGTTCACTTATTCAAGACATAAATATTGCATTTCAAAATGGAGCATATGGCCTGCTATATGATTAGTTTCCAGAATTTGGATTGGTTTGTTTTGTTAAACATCCTATTAACAGCCAGGGTCTTTTAAGGACATGCCAGGTTTTGGAGGTTGAGGAAAGCCGGAGTACCCGGAGACAAACCACCAGCCTACGGTCAGTAACTGGCAACTGCCCCGCGTAGATTTCGAACTCGCAACCCCGAGGTGGAGGGCTAGTGATAAAGTGTCGGGACTTTTGAGAAAAAGAAAGTGGCATGCACATCTACACATGGTCCTCTGTATTTGTGTGAAGTTTCATTGAAATCGGGCCTTCCGTCTAGGAGGAGTTGTCCGGACAACTTAAAGTTATGGCTCTTATCGGAAAACCTATTTATAGTGACCAGTTGCCATAGCAACTATAATTCTGAGAAAAAGAAAGTGGCATGCACATCTATACATGGTCCTCTATATATGTGTGAAGTTTCATTGAAATCGGCCCTTTAGTTAATAGGGGGAGTTGTCCGGACAAACTTAAAGTTATATGGTTCTTATCGGAAAACCTGTTTATAGTGACCAGTTGCCAAAGCAACAATAATTTTGAGAAAAAGAA
The DNA here is from genome assembly GCF_902652985.1 of Pecten maximus. NCBI lineage: Eukaryota > Metazoa > Mollusca > Bivalvia > Pectinida > Pectinidae > Pecten > Pecten maximus. The sequence goes on along the minus strand of NC_047033.1, from coordinate 7,615,680 downwards.
AATGGCATGCACATCTACACATGGTTCTTTATATTTGTGTGAAGTTTCATTGAAATCAGGCCTTCGTTTTAGGAGGAGTTGTCTGGACAAGCTTAAAGTTATGGTTCTTATAGGAAAACCTGTTTATAGTGACCAGTTGCCATAGCAACCAAAATTTTGAGAAAAAGAAAGTGGCATGCACATCTACACATGGTCTTCTATATTTGTGTGAAGTTTCATTGAAATCAGCCCTTCGGTTTAGGAGGAGTTGTCCGGACAAAATGTGTCTACAGACAGACAGACGGACGGATGGACGGACGAACAGACAACCTGATTCCAGTATACCCCCCCCCCCCTAACTTTGTTGCGGGGGTATAATTAATCAGAGGTGTTGTGTACCAATTAAATCATAATGATCCTCAATTAGTCAGAGGTGCTGTGCATCAATTAAATCTTAATGATCCTCAATTAGTCAGAGGTGTTGTGTACCAATTAAATCATAATTATCCTCAATTAGTCAGAGGTGTTGTGTACCAATTAAATCATAATGATCCTCAATTAGTCAGAGGTGTTGTGCACAAATTAAATCATAATGACCCTCAATTAGTCAGAGGTGTTGTGCACAAATTAAATCATAATGACCCTCAATTAGTCAGAGGTGTTGTGTACCAATTAAATCTTAATGATCCTCAATTAGTCAGAGGTGTTGTGTACCAATTAAAACATAATGATCCTCAATTAGTCAGAGGTGTTGTGCACCAATTAAATCTTAATGATCCTCAATTAGTCAGAGGTGTTGTGTACCCATTAAATAATAATGATCCTCAATTAGTCAGAGGTGTTGTGCATCAATTAAATCTTAATGATCCTCAATTAGTCAGAGGTGTTGTGCACCAATTAAAAAATAATGATCCTCAATTAGTCAGAGGTGCACCAATTAAATCTTAATGATCCTCAATTAGTCAGAGGTGTTGTGTACCAATTAAATCATAATGATCCTCAATTAGAGGTGCTGTGTACCAATTAAATCTTAATGGTCATCTATTAGTCAGAGGTGTTGTGTACCAATTAAATCATAATGATCCTCAATTAGAGGTGCTGTGTACCAATTAAATCTTAATGGTCATCTATTAGTCAGAGGTGTTGTGTACCAATTAAAACATAATGATCCTCAATTAGTCAGAGGTGTTGTGTACCAATTAAATCATAATTATCCTCAATTAGTCAGAGGTGTTGTGTACCAATTAAATCATAATGATCCTCAATTAGTCAGAGGTGTTGTGCACAAATTAAATCATAATGACCCTCAATTAGTCAGAGGTGTTGTGCACTAATTAAATCTTAATGGTCACCCTCAATTAGTCAGAGGTGTTGTGCACCAATTAAATCTTAATGATCCTCAATTAGAGGTGCTGTGTACCAATTAAATCTTAATGATCCTCAATTAGTCAGAGGTGTTGTGCACCAATTAAATCTTAATGATCCTCAATTAGTCAGAGGTGTTGTGTACCCATTAAATAATAATGATCCTCAATTAGTCAGAGGTGTTGTGCAACAATTAAATCTTAATGATCCTCAATTAGTCAGAGGTGTTGTGTACCAATTAAAAAATAATGATCCTCAATTAGTCAGAGGTGTTGTGCACCAATTAAATCTTAATGATCCTCAATCAGTCAGAGGTGTTGTGTACCAATTAAATCATAATGATCCTCAATTAGAGGTGCTGTGTACCAATTAAATCTTAATGGTCATCTATTAGTCAGAGGTGTTGTGTACCAATTAAAACATAATGATCCTCAATTAATCAGAGGTGTTGTGTACCAATTAAATCATAATGATCCTCAATTAGTCAGAGGTGTTGTGCACTAATTAAATCTTAATGGTCACCCTCAATTAGTCAGAGGTGTTGTGCACCAATTAAATCTTAATGATCCTCAATTAGTCAGAGGTGTTGTGTACCAATTAAATCATAATTATCCTCAATTAGTCAGAGGTGTTGTGTACCAATTAAATCATAATTATCCTCAATTAGTCAGAGGTGTTGTGTACCAATTAAATCATAATTATACTCAATTAGTCAGAGGTGTTGTGTACCAATTAAATAATAATGATCCTCAATTAGTCAGAGGTGTTGTGTACCAATTAAATCATAATTATCCTCAATTAGTCAGAGGTGTTGTGTACCAATTAAATCATAATTATCCTCAATTAGTCAGAGGTGTTGTGTACCAATTAAATCATAATTATCCTCAATTAGTCAGAGGTGTTGTGTACCAATTAAATAATAATGATCCTCAATTAGTCAGAGGTGTTGTGTACCAATTAAATCATAATTATCCTCAATTAGTCAGAGGTGTTGTGTACCAATTAAATCTTAATGGTCCTCAATTAGTCAGAGGTGTTGTGCACCAATTAAATCTTAATGATCCTCAATTAGTCAGAGGTGTCGTGTACCCATTAAATAATAATGATCCTCAATTAGTCAGAGGTGTTGTGCACCAATTAAATAATAATGATCCTCAATTAGTCAGAGGTGTTGTGCATCGATTAAATCATAATGATCCTCAATTAGTCAGAGGTGTTGTGCACCAATTCAATCTTAATGATCCTCAATTAGTCAGAGGTGTTGTGTACCCATTAAATAATAATGATCCTCAATTAGTCAGAGGTGTTGTGTACCAATTAAATCATAATGATCCTCAATTAATCAGGGATGTTGTGTACCAGTTAAATAATAATGATCCTCAATTAGTCAGAGGTGTTGTACACAAATTAAATCTTAATGATCCTCAATTAGTCAGAGGTGTTGTGTACCAATTAAATCATAATGATCCTCAATTAGTCAGAGGTGTTGTGCACAAATTAAATCATAATGACCCTCAATTAGTCAGAGGTGTTGTGCACCAATTAAATCTTAATGATCCTCAATTAGTCAGAGGTGTTGTGTACCCATTAAATAATGATCCTCAATTAGTCAGAGGTGTTGTGCATCAATTAAATCTTAATGATCCTCAATTAGTCAGAGGTGTTGTGTACCAATTAAATCATAATGATCCTCAATTAGTCAGAGGTGTTGTGCACCAATTAAAGCTTAATTATCCTCAATTAGTCAGAGGTGTTGTGTACCAATTAAATCATAATGATCCTCAATTAGTCAGAGGTGTTGTGCACAAATTAAATCTTAATGATCCTCAATTAGTCAGAGGTGTTGTGTACCAATTAAATCATAATGATCCTCAATTAGTCAGAGGTGTTGTGCACAAATTAAATCATAATGACCCTCAATTAGTCAGAGGTGTTGTGCACCAATTAAATCATAATGATCCTCAATTAGAGGTGCTGTGTACCAATTAAATCTTAATGGTCATCTATTAGTCAGAGGTGTTGTGTACCAATTAAAACATAATGATCCTCAATTAATCAGAGGTGTTGTGTACCAATTAAATCATAATGATCCTCAATTAGTCAGAGGTGTTGTGCACTAATTAAATCTTAATGGTCACCCTCAATTAGTCAGAGGTGTTGTGCACCAATTAAATCTTAATGATCCTCAATTAGTCAGAGGTGTTGTGTACCAATTAAATCATAATGACCCTCAATTAGTCAGAGGTGTTGTGCACCAATTAAATCTTAATGATCCTCAATTAGTCAGAGGTGTTGTGTACCCATTAAATAATAATGATCCTCAATTAGTCAGAGGTGTTGTGCACCAATTAAATCTTACTGATCCTCAATTAGTCAGAGGTGTTGTGCACCAATTAAATCTTAATGATCCTCAATTAGTCAGAGGTGTTGTGTACCCATTAAATAATAATGATCCTCAATTAGTCAGAGGTGTTGTGCACCAATTAAAGCTTAATGATCCTCAATTAGTCAGAGGTGTTGTGCACCAATTAAATCTTAATGATCCTCAATTAGTCAGAGGTGTTGTGTACCCATTAAATAATAATGATCCTCAATTAGTCAGAGGTGTTGTGTACCAATTAAATCATAATGATCCTCAATTAATCAGGGATGTTGTGTACCAGTTAAATAATAATGATCCTCAATTAGTCAGAGGTGTTGTACACAAATTAAATCTTAATGATCCTCAATTAGTCAGAGGTGTTGTGTACCCATTAAATAATAATGATCCTCAATTAGTCAGAGGTGTTGTGCACCAATTAAATCTTACTGATCCTCAATTAGTCAGAGGTGTTGTGCACCAATTAAATCTTACTGATCCTCAATTAGTCAGAGGTGTTGTGTACCCATTAAATAATAATGATCCTCAATTAGTCAGAGGTGTTGTGCACCAATTAAAGCTTAATGATCCTCAATTAGTCAGAGGTGTTGTGCACCAATTAAATCTTAATGATCCTCAATTAGTCAGAGGTGTTGTGTACCCATTAAATAATAATGATCCTCAATTAGTCAGAGGTGTTGTGTACCAATTAAATCATAATGATCCTCAATTAATCAGGGATGTTGTGTACCAGTTAAATAATAATGATCCTCAATTAGTCAGAGGTGTTGTACACAAATTAAATCTTAATGATCCTCAATTAGTCAGAGGTGTTGTGCATCAATTAAATCTTAATGATCCTCAATTAGTCAGAGGTGTTGTGTACCAATTAAATAATAATGATCCTCAATTAGTCAGAGGTGTTGTGCACCAATTAAAGCTTAATGATCCTCAATTAGTCAGAGGTGTTGTGTACCAATTAAATCTTAATGATCCTCAATTAGAGGTGCTGTGTACCAATTAAATCTGAATGGTCATCTATTAGTCAGAGGTGTTGTGTACCAATTAAAACAATGATCCTCAATTAATCAGAGGTGTTGTGTACTAATTAAATCTTAATGATCCTCAATTAGTCAGAGGTGTTGTGCACCAATTAAATCATAATGATCCTCAATTAGTCAGAGGTGTTGTGCACTAATTAAATCTTAATGGTCACCCTCAATTAGTCAGAGGTGTTGTGCACCAATTAAATCTTAATGATCCTCAATTAGTCAGAGGTGTCGTGTACCCATTAAATAATCATGACCCTCAATTAGTCAGAGGTGTTGTGTACCAATTAAATCATAATGATCCTCAATTAATCAGGGATGTTGTGTACCAGTTAAATAATAATGATCCTCAATTAGTCAGAGGTGTTGTACACAAATTAAATCTTAATGATCCTCAATTAGTCAGAGGTGTTGTGTACCAATTAAATCATAATGATCCTCAATTAGTCAGAGGTGTTGTGCACAAATTAAATCATAATGACCCTCAATTAGTCAGAGGTGTTGTGCACTAATTAAATCTTAATGGTCACCCTCAATTAGTCAGAGGTGTTGTGCACCAATTAAATCTTAATGATCCTCAATTAGTCAGAGGTGTCGTGTACCCATTAAATAATCATGACCCTCAATTAGTCAGAGGTGTTGTGTACCAATTAAATCATAATGATCCTCAATTAATCAGGGATGTTGTGTACCAGTTAAATAATAATGATCCTCAATTAGTCAGAGGTGTTGTACACAAATTAAATCTTAATGATCCTCAATTAGTCAGAGGTGTTGTGTACCAATTAAATCATAATGATCCTCAATTAGTCAGAGGTGTTGTGCACAAATTAAATCATAATGACCCTCAATTAGTCAGAGGTGTTGTGCACCAATTAAATCTTAATGATCCTCAATTAGTCAGAGGTGTTGTGTACCCATTAAATAATGATCCTCAATTAGTCAGAGGTGTTGTGTACCAATTAAATCATAATGATCCTCAATTAGTCAGAGGTGTTGTGCACCAATTAAATCTTAATGATCCTCAATTAGTCAGAGGTGTTGTGTACCAATTAAATCTTAATGATCCTCAATTAGAGGTGCTGTGTACCAATTAAATCTTAATGGTCATCTATTAGTCAGAGGTGTTGTGCACCAATTAAATCTTAATGATCCTCAATTAGTCAGAGGTGTTGTGTACCCATTAAATAATGATCCTCAATTAGTCAGAGGTGTTGTGCATCAATTAAATCTTAATGATCCTCAATTAGTCAGAGGTGTTGTGTACCAATTAAATAATAATGATCCTCAATTAGTCAGAGGTGTTGTGCACCAATTAAATCTTAATGATCCTCAATTAGTCAGAGGTGTTGTGTACCAATTAAATCTTAATGATCCTCAATTAGAGGTGCTGTGTACCAATTAAATCTTAATGGTCATCTATTAGTCAGAGGTGTTGTGCACCAATTAAATCTTAATGATCCTCAATTAGTCAGAGGTGTTGTGTACCCATTAAATAATGATCCTCAATTAGTCAGAGGTGTTGTGCATCAATTAAATCTTAATGATCCTCAATTAGTCAGAGGTGTTGTGTACCAATTAAATAATAATGATCCTCAATTAGTCAGAGGTGTTGTGCACCAATTAAAGCTTAATGATCCTCAATTAGTCAGAGGTGTTGTGTACCAATTAAATCTTAATGATCCTCAATTAGAGGTGCTGTGTACCAATTAAATCTTAATGGTCATCTATTAGTCAGAGGTGTTGTGTACCAATTAAAACGTAATGATCCTCAATTAATCAGAGGTGTTGTGTACCAATTAAATCATAATGATCCTCAATTAGTCAGAGGTGTTGTGCACCAATTAAATCTTAATGGTCACCCTCAATTAGTCAGAGGTGTTGTGTACCAATTAAATCTTAATGATCCTCAATTAGTCAGAGGTGTCGTGTACCCATTAAATAATAATGATCCTCAATTAGTCAGAGGTGTTGTGCATCAATTAAATCATAATGATCCTCAATTAGTCAGAGGTGTCGTGTACCCATTAAATAATAATGATCCTCAATTAGTCAGAGGTGTTGTGCATCAATTAAATCATAATGATCCTCAATTAGTCAGAGGTGGTGTGCACCAATTAAATCTTAATGATCCTCAATTAGTCAGAGGTGTTGTGTACCAATTAAATAATAATGATCCTCAATTAGTCAGAGGTGTTGTGCACCAATTAAATCTTAATGATTCTCAATTAGTCAGAGGTGTTGTGTACCCATTAAATAATAATGATCCTCAATTAGTCAGAGGTGTTGTGTACCAATTAAATCATAATGATCCTCAATTAATCAGGGATGTTGTGTACCAGTTAAATAATAATGATCCTCAATTAGTCAGAGGTGTTGTACACAAATTAAATCTTAATGATCCTCAATTAGTCAGAGGTGTTGTGCACCAATTAAATCTTAATGATTCTCAATTAGTCAGAGGTGTTGTGTACCCATTAAATAATAATGATCCTCAATTAGTCAGAGGTGCTGTGTACCTATTACAGTCAAACTCACTTAATTTGAAATCGGATATATTGAAATATCGTTTAATTTGAAGTGAAATAAAATCCCCGTCCAAATGCCTTCCTTGTCTTTGTATTTTTTCATCGGTTATTTTGGAATCGGTTTATTTGAAATATTGCTTTATTTGAAAGGAAATTATTTCCCCGGCAATGCTACACCATTGTTTATTTATCACTTAAATTGAAAGCTGGCTTCAATTATATAATTTACCGACCATTACGGTACGTGCGTCCGATCAAAAGACAGGTAAAAACGAAATTCTGATTTACAAAATACAAGTAAATTGTTACTTTTAATCATTAAATCCATCTATCAATTTCAGACAGTAGCCCGGATGTACCGGAAACTGCTCTAACGTGTGTCCGCAAACTCAACATAAACAAAAACAAGCAACAGTTGAATACTTCTCCCGTCGAATTTAACATTATTTCTAATAAACTATGAAACTACTATCATTTTGGAATCGATTGTAAATACTGACTTAGTAAAATGTTGATTAACTATATTGAACAATGGTGTGTTGTTTCAACGTAGCGCTTACTGAGATATGTCGGCAAAAGGCTGGATCCCGGTTATATTGAAAACCGGTTAATTTGAAGTATTTTTCCATTCCCCGAGCATTTCAATATAACCAGGTTCGACTCTAAATAATAATGATCCTCAATTAATCAGAGGTGTTGTGTACCTATTAAATCATGACCCTCAATTAGTCAGAGGTGTTGTGTACTAATTAATTCATAATTATCCTCAATTAGAGGTGTTGTGTACCAATTTACCTACTAACATGGGTAATGCCCAAAAACAACTTTAAATTTTAAAAAAAAATTAACTGAACGATCATCACAGGTTGTTTTCATGGTTGGTTGCCAGGCACCTGTCATGTTCACTCAGGTGAAGCTGGTTTACAGAGGTATCGTTGGTTATAAAACCATTCTGGACACAAAATCAGTATAGTATTCAGAATTATATAAAATAGCCACAAAATATCATCGAGCTACATTTTTCAATCATATTTAATGCAGTAAAATATACAAAATGAGTAATATCATACCTAAACAGAACAGAGGAAGAAAATGAACTATAACAAGAGGCCCATGGGGCCTGTATCGCTCACCTGGTTGGATTTGATCAACTGTCAAAATAATTAATGTTCATGTTCAATTTGTTAATACATACATATGTAGCTTTATTTGTCAATCTCGAACAATGCTCTATATGGTTATAGTGTGGGGATTCCAACTACTTTAAAGAAATAACAAAGTCCAGACTCTTTATGGGTATGAAAAGACCTCAGGGATTGTTTTTACAACATGACTGTGTTTAATGAAAGTAAGTCCCTTACAGTGGGGATAGACCCTTGGGTCTATTTTTAGATCATAATTGTGTTTATCCCTTAACATCCAGGGATGCTACACATGGTTATGGGATGGAGAGTCACAGCAACCATTAATGGAAAACCTCATCCCCTTCCCCCAAGGATGTTTCTGACCAAATTTGTTCAAAATTTAATAAGAACTTAACGACAAGAAGCGATTTATAAAAATTACCTCTATTTGCCCTATTTGACCCCGCCCCTCTGGCCCCTTGGGGATCAGAATCGCCATTAATACGAAATTCAATCCCCATTCCACCAAGGATCTTTCAGACTAAATTTTGGATTTGATCTTTCAGACTAAATTTTGTTGAAATCCATTCTTAACTTTATGACAAGTAGTGATTTAAAGGAATTGCCTCAATTTCCCCTATTGGGCCCCGCTCCTCGGGCCCCTTGGGAGTCAGAGTCACCATTTATGCAAAATCTGATCCCCTTCCCAAAGAATGTTTCTCACCAAATTGGGTTCAAATCCATTCATAACTTTATGACTAGTAGCGATTTAAAGGAATTGCCTCAATTCCCCCTATTGGGCCCCTCCCCTCAGGCCCCTTGGGGGTCAGAGTCACCATTTATGCAAAATCTGTTCCCCTTCTCCCAATGAAGTTTCTGACCAAATTGGGTTCAAATCTATTTATTTAAGCATTGAACTGTTACCAAATGGTAGTATACAGTCGATATGAATAAAATATTTCATGTCGGTCCAGGGGAGCTAAAACAGATTTTTTCAATTTCTTAAATATATATATTATTCGAAGTAAAAGAAATTAAAATTAAGTTTCTTAGATTTTTTTCTTGACACATTATATAGTCATATCCATTATCAAAGAAAAAAATTTGTATGGAATTATTGTAATAATGTAGTAAGAACCAATGCGTTTAAGTTGAATTATTAACTTATCTTGAATACCAAAGCATGAAACAATTCAAAATGTAAAAGAAGGGGAGTAACTCCCGAAACCAGGTTTCCATATATTGTCACAGGATAGAAAAGTCCTACTGCTCCTATTTATATCTGTAGACGTTTCCAATGGATGATGATGATGATGATGATGATGGAATTATTCCAATTTTCTGTCTGAAGGTATATCAACTTGTGTAAATTTTGATATTAAAGCCATAATCGAATAATTCCTTGAATTCTCATCCAAATTGTTTTCATATCAAATCAGAGAAGGGGGCAAATTTTGTTTTTTATTTGTTTTTTTTCCCCCCGAGAATTTCCAGAATTTTTTAACATGTTAAACTTTACTGCTTGCATTATTCGGTCGTCAGTGTTACAGTGGCATATTGCAGTACAGTGAATCCCATTTATTATACAGATATATTGAATGGTTTCCAGTTAAAAATAATAAAATTGATATCACATAAGTATGACAGAATATTGATATTTTCACAAGTGGGATGCACAAGTGAAAAGGGGCCACGGTGGCCGAGTGGTTAAGGTGTCCCGACACTTTAACACTAGCCCTCCACCACTGGGTTGCGAGTTCGAAACCTACGTGGGGCAGTTGCCAGGTACTAACCGTAGGCCGGTGGTTTTTCTCCGGGTACAGTGTACTCCGTCTTTCCTCCACCTCCAAAACCTGGCACGTCCTTAAATGACCCTGGTTGTTAATATGACGTTAAACAAAAAACAAACAAAGCACAAGTGAAAAATATTGAAATATTCTGTCATATGAGTGAAATATGTTATATTCAACAAGAAAGGATTCAATTTTCTTTTTACTGCATTTTTATGCTAAAAACAAAATTAAAAACATGGAAAAATTGATAGTGTCACAAAGTGGGGCAATCATCTTTTTGTGACGTTACTCCAGATCAACCTGAGGGGCACCATTTAGAAAGGAAGTTTAAGTGTTTTCTGCTGTTATCAGAGAATCTTAAATTTGCATGTAAAGCTAATGTGAAGTGAGTATTTTGTCAAAAACTAGTCTGAATATTTTAGATATACAGCAAAATAACCCAATTATCTGTCTACGATGTTTCAATGAGATGAATACAAAGGCGAGATCTGATTGCATGGTCAAATACAAAAAATGTATATTTTCACGGCAAAACTTATATTTTCACTGCAAAATCTTATATTTTCACTGCTAGTTGTTATCACAAAATTAACTGACCGTGTCAAATGAAGCCACATGGGTTATAATGTATACAACAAGTCGGCAGGCACGCATGCATGGTGATGGTGACCATGACCGGCATGCATGGTGACCAGTGACCGACTCTCCTCTCTCACCAAGCCCCAGGCCAGGGCAGGCTACACAGGTGGTAGGGGTGTTTTGTTTACATAATCAATTTAGGGTCGAAGTGTCTGAGATTTCCGGGGTTTTATGAGGGATTATACTGCTCAAATCCGGGAGAAATTTAACCCCGATTCGGGAAATGTACCAAATCGGGATTTATGGGAAATTTTAATGATTTTCCGGGCACTTCCTGCATAATCGGGATGATTGACACCTATGGTGTATTCGTATATGTTATTGTTATATAAAACGAGTCTGGCACCTGTGCTTTGAAGGTTATTATCACTTTCCAAGTAATATAAGTTCTTTATTTGATTTACTCCCACCTCAAGCAACAACAACTGTTAAAAACAAAAAATAGCAACATTTTACAACATCAATAAAACAGAAATAACTTGAAATTAGACAATAATTTATCCCTTTACCTACTCTTGTTTTTACAACTGATATGGCACATGATAAAATTTGTAGCAGTGTTATTGTTTTTGTTTACACACCACAGTGTGACAACCACTTTCTAAGCCTCCAATTGGTCATTTGTGACCCCCAACAAATCTTATTGGCTAATCTCTGGTCTTTGACCATGGACTATTTTCACTACTCTCACTTATTTTTTTTTCTCGTCTGTCTTCAAAAGATCAACATGGACACGTTTTGTGGATTATATTTGCCGGTGGTCAACATTAGCATAACTGGGTGCATGAGAGTGGTGTCCTCATAGAAATATTGATTATTCTGGGGTTTGAGTCTAAGGAAATATAAATTGATGATGGTAAAATAGACGACTCACAGAAGCAAGATATTGCATCGATTTGGCCTATAGCGAACCAAAACTGACACCACACCTCCCCTTTGATTCTCGATATGCAGTGGACCCCGATAGCCATGAATAAATTATCAAAATAATGAACAAATGTATTACAAAATGGTTAAATCCCTGCCCCTAATTGTAGTCATTTGAATGAAACAGTGGTAGCATCTAACATTAATAGGCCAAAGCCTAAAGCTTCCCTTTTCCTGGTATAGTAGACTAGCTACAGTTCGTTGATATTCGGTATGGATATTGTTAGAGCTGTAAAGAATCACCGGTACATCGATTGAATCGAACTGTAAAGAAATAGCGATGTCAGAATCGTCATTTTTTCAAGAATCGCGATGTTTAGAAATTGTGATGCGATACCTAAAGTAACGAGTTATCGCCCCTGGAGCCGCTCTTTTAAAGTTCAATACAATGGCGGCAATTGAAGCAGAAGCCGGCAGGTTAGTAAAAGAAAATGCGCCAGCCGCATTTAAGTCTGTGTAGAAGACTTTTGGCTTTATAAAAGGAACCAGTAGAAAATGGGTGGCCTGCAGGCTATGTCAGGCGTCCCTGTCATACAGTGGTAACACCACAAACATGACAACACATCTTTGTCAGCACCATGGCATAATATCTCCGGGGCGGTCCCGGCCGCTGTAGGAATACCCACAGCAGTGCCGATTCATGTTGACAATACACAGCCTTCTAATACCGATGATATAAATTTTAAACAAGAGATCCCAGAGGGATCTTGGCGCCCACCATTGAATGATCTTCATAGGTTCCATGTCAGATTGATCTTTTCTCTACTTTTCCCTTCTTCTAAGTCTTACTAATCTGTGTAAATTCAGAAACAGCCCTCTATAGCTAGTACTTTTCAAACAAGGGGAAGCTATATATAAATTTTAAGATTTAGCGATAATGGCTGTCTGTCGACCATGTTGTTTTTGGATTGGTCCCAATATGCAAAACTAGGCACTGAGGGGAACATACATATGAAATTTGAGAAAGATCCCTTGAGTGCTTTCTGAGAAATAGCGATAACAAACTTCAATTGTCAAAATCCAAGATGGCTGCATGTCGGCCATGTTGTTTTCTGATTAGTTTCAAAATGCAATATGCATAACTAGGCACCAAAGGGAACCTACATATGAAATTTGAGAAAGATCCCTTCAGTACTTTCTGAGAAATAGCGATAACAAACTTCAATTGTCAATATCCAAGATGGCTACCTGTCAGCCATGTTGTTTTCTGATTGGTCTCAAAATGCAATATGCATAACAAGGCACTGAGGGGAACGTATGTATGAAATTTGAGAAAGATCCCTTCATTACTTTCTGAGAAATAGCGATAACAAACTTCAATTGTCAAAATCCAAGATGGCTGCCTGTCGGCCAGGTTGTTTTCCGATTGGTCTCAAAATGCAATATGCATAACTAGGCAACAAGAGGAACCTACGTATGAAATTTGAGAAAGATCCCTTCATCACTTTCTGAGAAATAGCGATAACAAACTTCAATTGTAAAAAATCCAAGATGGCTGCCTGTCGGCCATGTTATTTTCCGATTGGTCTCAAAATGCAATATGCATAACAAGGCACCAAGAAGAACCTACATATGAAATTTGAGAAAGATCCCTTCAGTACTTTCTGAGAAATAGCGATAACAAACTTCAATTGTCAAAATCCAAGATGGCTGCATGTCGGCCATGTTGTTTTCCGATTGGTCTCAAAATGCAATATGCATAACTAGGCACCAAGGGGAACCTACATATGAAATTTGAGAAAGATCCCTTCAGTACTTTCTGAGAAATAGAGATAACAAACTTCAATTGTCAAAATCCAAAATGGCTGCCTGTCGGCCATGTTGTTTTCCGATTGGTCTCAAAATGCAATATGCATAACTAGGCACCAAGTGGAACCTACATATGAAATTTGAAAAGATCCCTTAAGTGCTTTCTGAGAAATAGCGATAACAAACTTCAATTGTCAAAATCCAAGATGGCTGCCTGTCGGCCATGTTGTTTTCTGATTGGTCTCAAAATGCAATATGCATAACTAGGTACCAAGTGGAACCTAAATATGAAATTTGAGAGAGATCCCTTCAGTACTTTCTGAGAAATAGCGATAACAAACTTCAATTGTCAAAATCCAAGAAGGCTGCCTGGCGGCCATGTTGTTTTCTGATTGGTCTCAAAATGCAATATGCATAACTAAGCACCAAGAGGAACCTACATATGAAATTTGAGAAAGATCCCTTTATTACATTCTGAGAAATAGCGATAACAAACTTCAATTGTCAAAATCCAAGATGGCTGCCTGTCGGCCATGTTGTTTTCCGATTGGTCTCAAAATGCAATATGCATAACTAGGCACAAAGGGGAACCTACATATGAAATTTGAGAAAGATCCCTTCAGTACTTTCTGAGAAATAGCGATAACAAACTTCAATTGTCAAAATCCAAGATGGCTGCCTGTCGGCCATGTTGTTTTCCGATTGGTCTCAAAATGCAATATGCATAACTAAGCACCAAGAGGAACCTACATATGAAATTTGAGAAAGATCCCTTCATTACTTTCTGAGAAATAGCGATAACAAACTTCAATTGTCAAAATCCAAGATGGCTGCCTGTCGGCCATGTTGTTTTCCGATTAGTTTCAAAATGCAATATGCATAACAAGGCACAAAGGGGAACCTACATATGAAATTTGAGAAAGATCCCTTCAGTACTTTCTGAGAAATAGCGATAACAAACTTCAATTGTCAAAATCCAAGATGGCTGCCTGTCGGCCATGTTGTTTTCCGATTGGTCTCAAAATGCAATATGCATAACTAAGGCACCAAGAGGGAACCTACATATGAAATTTGAGAAAGATCCCTTCATTACTTTCTGAGAAATAGCGATAACAAACTTCAATTGTCAAAATCCAAGATGGCTGCCTGTCGAACATGTTGTTTTCCGATTTGTCTCAAAATGCAATATGCATAACTAGGCACCAAGGGGAACCTACATATGAAATTTGAGAAAGATCCCTTCAGTACTTTCTGAGAAATAGCGATAACAAACTTCAATTGTCAAAATCCAAGATGGCTGCCTGTCGGCCATGTTGTTTTCCGATTGGTCTCAAAATGCAATATGCATAACTAAGCACCAAGAGGAACCTACATATGAAATTTGAGAAAGATCCCTTCATTACTTTCTGAGAAATAGCGATAACAAACTTCAATTGTCAAAATCCAAGATGGCTGCCTGTCGGCCATGTTGTTTTCCGATTTGTCTCAAAATGCAATATGCATAACAAGGCACAAAGGGGAACCTACATATGAAATTTGAGAAAGATCCCTTCAGTACTTTCTGAGAAATAGCGATAACAAACTTCAATTGTCAAAATCCAAGATGGCTGCCTGTCGGCCATGTTGTTTTCCGATTGGTCTCAAAATGCAATATGCATAACTAGGCACCAAGGGAAACATACATATGAAATTTGAGAAAGATCCCTTCAGTACTTTCTGAGGATTAGCGATAACAAGAATTGTTTACGGACGGACGGAGGGACGGACGGACGGACGGACGGACGGACCACGGACCACGGACGCAGGGCGATTTGAATAGCCCACCATCTGATGATGGTGGGCTAAGAAAAGACTTTAAACAATCAAAACTTGAAATGAATCTTTGTTGCGCTATTCGTTGACAATGAACTACAAACATCAAATCTGTTTTTTGTGGTTTTTTTCTTGCAGTAATTATGAAATTGATGAATTTGAATTGATGGTGACATAAATGATATTCTGGTTCAATTAGCACTTTCTATTGCTATGGATCCCAGTTTTGAGTGGTCTCTAGTCATTTAATTTTATTGTCATGACTGTATTATTTCTTCCTGTTTCTCAAGTACAGAAAAATATAATTTGAGTTATCTTATCTGATTGTTGTTCTGAATTCTAGTTGAAAGTGTTCTAGCTATTTAAATTTATTGATATATTTGTAATTATTTGTTCATTAAAAAAATGAATATTTGAACTTATTAGTGAAATAACTCAAGAGTCGGAGAATTTTCTTACAGTGGTGAAATGGATATTTAACATTCCATTTCAATATCCACTCTGATAGACTTTTTTGATTATTGAATTTGGATTAATTCTGTCCCTTAAATATGCATAACATTATACACATTATATAATTACCTGTGTTTAATACATTCCCTTTACTTGTGTCAGCTGTCATTTAGACTGAATAGAATCATTACCAAATTATTATTATGTCTTATTAATAATTCATCTTTTATTTTCTAATTTTGTTTCATACATAGTATGCATTTGTTTGAGTTGTTAAATTACATTATAAAGTAAATATAATCACTGAAATTACATCACAATCTTTATTGAATGATATTATTCACAGAATTATATGTTAAAGTCAACAAATTCCATTCCCATGCTTAATATCTTATAGGAATCGCAATGTATCACGATCGATACTTATGGTATCACCGATCTGTATCGTGATACGTATCGTATCGTGAGTTTGGTGGTGATTCTCAGCTCTAGATATTGTACCAACAATCAACGAATATAAACACTTAAATTCTTATCATTCCACTTACCTTTATAACGAATATATATCCCAAACACAATAATGTAAAAATCATTTTGAAACATTTGTCTTGTGTCAGTCAACTGATGAGATTTCGTGTAAACACACTGACAAACGTGAAATGATGTTACATATTGCTCAGCACTCCAGCTCGGTTTCAGAAATATTTGTTAGAATGCACGATGTCTTGAATGAATAAATTTCAGAATGAACATTTAACATCACAATAACCAGTAAAACCATACCTACAAAATCCAGGAAAGGACCGATAAATGAATCCGACAATGATCAATCTAATATCTAGCGGTGACTTCCGACTTCGCAATGAAGGTGTTAATTGTCTTCGAATACATTTGAGCAGTGTCATTTAAACAAGTTAATAAATCACACAGACAGAAGGATTGCCAAACTTATATTTCATTTTATAAAATCATATCATTTACAAATATAGTACAGAAGATATGAATTGTGCATCTAAAACAGGTGATAAGTTTTCATTTATAACGAACTATATTTTGTCGAGTAGTGATTTAATGGTTCACAGAATTTAGTTGCTACGTAGGGAGAATTTTAACTTGACAAGCTTACATTTGTAAGTAATGAAGTTATGTGATAAACAAGTTTCATAACTTATGATGATTGTTTATCATTTTTATCCAACTCGAGTTTATATATAATTTTCTAATTTTGAAAAGACATGAGTTATCTTGTACGTATGTGTCATTTCAAAATTAGAAAATTAACTAACTCGACTTGTGTCTTTTCAAAATTAGAAAATTATCTAACTCGAGTTGGATAAAAATGATAAATTATCTCAACTCTCTGGGGAACCTCTATGTTATTTATGATGTATACTTTGGAAGTTAAATTTTCATATGTATAAATATGTATATATATTTTTTCCACAGGAATAAAGAAAATCTGGCAGGGCCAGAAAGTGGATTCAGAGGGCAGGAATGAGAACCTAGGAATTAATTTATAATGGTCATATTTTAAAATGGCCACCAGACGACCTTTATTTTTATAATTGGATATTCAGGCACTTGTAGTCGACAGATATAATATAAATACAAAATGTACAATGTTTTGTAAGTATCCACATAATTACCTTCCAAGACATATATCAGTCTGGTAAAATAGTCGTCCAAAATCAAAGCGAGAAAGTTTAAAGAACCCCTGGTACCGAGAGGACGTGTCTTAGCGATGCCTCACAGCTTACTGCAACGTAGATGTTATTGTTAAAAGTTTTATTCAATTTTCACTCGCCCAAGTGCATGCTTTAATTTCACACACTAATTTACATGTATAAGAGACAAACAACATCTTATATGGACTTGCACAAGACGACCACTGGAAAGGTAATTTAAGACACAAGACTGGACTATAAAAAGATAAAAGTACATGTAAAACACAAGATCAGGAAAAAATTCAAATTTATTTGAATTAATTTGACATATAGCCATCTGCCATAATATCTATAAAACATAGTAGAATTCATGTTTCAGCCTGCTTGGCAAGTCTGCATCATGTACTTGCTTGTATGGAAATCTAGTTGCAGGAGTTATTTCCCTTCTTTCATATCTAAAATTTTATACCACTATAGCTATGTATGATTACCGTAAGTAAAACCACAATATACACATGGAATTATTGGACAATAATCAAGTTCTTGAGAATTGTTCTCTGCTGACTTTAATTTCATACAAAAGTCCCAATGGGCCCATATAACTCACCTCAATATTGCAAAGATTATCACACGGGGGGGGGGGGGGGGAATTCTGGAAAAAAAAATTACTGGACCCCCTCCTTTTCGAATTCCTAGATCCGCGCCTGATTCAGGTACCATGCATTGCAGTCAACACTTACCCTTAACTAACATTTAGTTTTCTGCATGGTTTCAAAGGTGACTAAAAGCAAATGAAATTGAAATGTACTTGAAATTAATAACTAATTATGTCTTCCTAACTGGGCCCACCAGGTTCATATGCATTATCCAATGTAAGCCCTCCAGCTGCCCATCCAATCCATAGGGAGCCAAAATCCACTGCTGTAATATTGAAAATTAATTCCATTTCACCCAAGGATGCTTAAAGCTGACAGTGCAAGTTAAAAAGCTTTCTCTTTGAAAAAAAAAAATGAAATGGTTAGGAGATGTTCCCTGTGATAAATATATATATACAGTGGACCCTCGATAATCCGAACACCTTGCGACGTTCCCAGCCGAAACTGTCCGGATTACGAGTTTTACGGACTGCCGAATTTCGTCTACCAGGTCAAAAAAAATTGTCATGTAAGAGTTACCTCCCTTGATTATATACAATCCGGGACGTTTCATAAACACGTCTAATTGTCAGTCTTTTTAACAACAAATATACTTATGTTTCTGATATGATTTCTTGTTTTGTTTTATTTTGTAGAAACTAAAAAATAAACTATGTTTTTAAAAGAAAATGTAAAGTGAAAGTTGTTATTTATAGCGGGCATATGTGACCTACAAATAACACACATGTGTCAAGTCCCGGAGGTTCACAAACAAGTAGAAATTACAAACGTTAAATGCCTTAAATAAAAGACCCGGATGAAAAATATTTTCCATTGCATCCAACTTTATATTTTAAAAACCAAACGTTTTTTAAAGTAATAGTGCCATTTTACGAGTCCCAAGAGGTCACTAATGCTGTATATTTACATTATATTACTATTTTTTATTATGTCATTATGATTATGTAGTACCTATAGTATCACTAGGTCCCATTACATCTCTCTCTCTCTCTCTCTCTCTCTCTCTCTCCCCCCTTTCTTTCCCCCCCCCTCTCTCTCTCTCTCATAAATAGTTTTGTTTTTAAGTTATACTATTTGACTATAAATGGCTATACAGTGTTGTCACCCGCCAATCTGTTATTTAAGGAGACAGATTTAAATAAGTATTTTCATACTTTTTTTCTGAATCCTTTTATTATTATGTATCATATATATGACATGTAGATATTGAATAAAATATTGTTTAAACTAAAAGACCCAGATTTTACAACCTACCAACAGACCATGTTTTTGCGTTTTTTTTACCTTAAGTTAAAACCCTCAAATGAAAGACCCGCTATGTACAATGTACGTTTTTCATGTAAATTAGAAACCTGAAATGAAATGACCCGCGGTCTGTACAACTTACTATCAGTCCATGTTTTTTTTATGATTTTTACTTAAGTTAAAAATCTGCAATAATTAATTAATGTGGTGAATCGTAACTCACTTTGCTGTACCAGAAACCCCTAGCTACATATTTAAAAGTACGAGACACCAGCGAGAACTACCCAAGCTGCCGATTATTATTAAACCTGTATTCACTTAACAATGTGACGCTTAATTAAGTAGATCAGAGGTATCAGACGACTATTAACTAATTTGTGTGTAATCAACCCAGTTCTTGTGATCACTGCTTAATACGTAAATGTGTATGTAATTAATAACATGCATCTTTCAATGAGTCGTCGTTTCACGTAACGGTGTTACAAGCCGATATCCGTGTTTACCCAATACAAGTGTTAATGATGTTAATTACCGATCATAAATTTATTACATGTATTTGAGATTGATTAATTATCGTATCACGTACTGTATGCTTGTGGGTAAATTCTTGCTATAAAAACAGAGCTACATTGTAACACAGGTAAACACCCCGGGGCTATGACCTGGCAGCGGTCACTATGACTATGCACAGTGTCAAGCGATAGTCTGTACAGCTGTCGACACGGGTGACTTGCCCCGACACGACTATCCTCGTGGTGAAAAAATCGTTCGGATTATTGCGGGAAATTTACTATAAAAAAGTATGTTCCGTTCCCAAAATGGGCTTCCGGAATTGGAATCCAAATTTCCGGACTGGTGAGTACAAATAACGTTATGGAAATCCGTTCCCGTGCTATTTCGTTCGGACTGTGAGTTTTCCGGACTATCGCCGTCCAGATTACCGTGGGTCCACTGTATCTTCCTGGTCAATGTTTCCAAGGAAGCAGCAGACATTTTTTTTTCTTTTTTTTTTCATTTCAAAATAAAAGCTTTTTAACGTGTGGTGCCAGCTTTAAATCCAAATTTAGACAAAATCCTGTCATTCTTACAAAATAAGATTTTGTAACTAAATTTCCCTTAGTCTACTCACAGGGGCTTGGCACGATTTTCCAAATGATAGTCTATATATATATGTATATAGTATCATACATATATATACAGACTATCATTTGGAAAATCGTGCCAAGCCCCTGTGAGTCTACTCACTTATGATAACCTTGAGGGCTCTGCCGCTCAGGCCCCAAGGGGTGCTACCAGTTTGATACGAATACTTTACATATCTCATAGACACAGGGGCATGTCTAGTTTTACATTACAAAAAAAAGTCAGAAATACCTATATATATTGACATATATAGGTATTTCTGACTATTTTTTGTAATATAAAACTAGACAATGAAGCCAAATTACACCTTTTGGCCCCGCCCTAGACTTCGCGAATTGGCTTTCCCAATTAACTACTGTTGCAGCCAAAAAATAAGTGTCAAATTTTTTTTTTTCGGCTACTAACAGCACCTTAAAGTTTTTTGTTTCCGATATTTAAATTACAATTGGGGCCCTGTGATTGGGAAGAGGGATGCGAGATTTGGTATGCGCTATAAACTGGATTTATACTTGAAAGTCAATACACAGGGGCATGTCTAGTCTATGTCTTAATACAAGTATATAGGTATTCTGGCTATTTGTTAATATAAGACTAGACATGCCCCTGTGGTCAATGTATGTCAAAATGGAGCTTTCTAAAACATTTTTAATGAGCTTACCTTTCCATCGCAGATTTTTTATCCTCGGGTCCTAGAGCTGGAGTTTAGCGATATCAAATAAAAACATATTGTTCATCATAGAGTGTGATGATTCCGCCATTTGATAACAGCCAGGAAATGTGTACCCTTTCACGAAATGTCTATCCTTTCCACAGTTTCCAATAACGCCATTTTTGACGTCTGCGTTTCTTTGTTTCCTTCTTTTTAGCATGCACCGGTGCACGTGGGCATGCGCGATGCGAGTCTATGCATGATACAGTGTAAAAAAATTGAATTGTTTAATTGTTAATTTGAGCTTGATTTCGTATCATTTCTATTAAATTTTGAATAATGAATGTGTTTGTTTGCTTTTTGTGTTTTTCTATTTCGTTTTAGGATAAAATACATGTACATACACTGCAAAAGTGCAAAAAAAATAACATAATGGCAAAAATTCACATAATGGCAAAAAAGTCTTTTGCCATTATGTAGTACTTTTTCACATTATGTACCTTAGTACAGGGTAATGTCTATTCTTATATTTTAAAAAAATAGCCAGAAACTACGGTAGCTGATTTGTGCCATTTCGTCCTTTCGTCTTTTCGGGGGCGAAAAGACGAAAGGACGAAATGGCACATATCAGCCAGCATAGGAAATACCTATAGATATGTAAAGATTTCTGAAGAGATCGGTAGTAGAATTATGTATGTAGGTGAGGATTTTGTACGGAAAAAAAGAAGTTTGAAAAAAAAATAGTTCAGAATTTCAATGGCGATCGGATGGTACCTATGTACAATTTATCGGCATTAAACAAACAAACAAAACAACAATGATCAGAAGTTGTGGTTTTTTTTGAGTCCCTAGCTACAGTAGGTAAACGTATTTTTTAGCAAATTGACTAGACATGCCCCTGTGCTTTAAAGTCTATCCTGAACGATTTGGTATGTTAAGCTTATAAAATGTCATTTATGAAGAAACTAAAAATGCTGAAAGTGTTACTTTCAAAGCGACTTCAGTTTTTGAGTAATTGCGATTTTTTTCTCCATAACCTCGTTTCGGTGACCCCTGACCCGGCCGTGACATCAGAGGTTTAACGGGATCAGAGCCGCCCTTTTATATATTGGAAACCTGCGATTAAATAGACAACAACCATTTAAGTGCTGAATAGACTTTGTGAGTTATTTTGAATAAGTTAATAACAAGTGCTACCGAAACGGAACCATCAGGAGTCTAAACATGCCATTAAAAAGGAATAAAAGTATTACAAACATTCTGTACATTAATCGTTAGAAATGGATGATTATGAAACGTAATTTATGTTTGCGACATATTTTTTTTTTATTATAACGGGCCATAGTTAACATGTGAGATTTGAAAAAAAAATCTATCATAACGGGCTGTATGTAACATGTAACATTTGCACAATTTTCTTTTATAACGGGCCGCGTATAACGTGTAACATCTTACTAATAATCTATTGCAAGTAACGGGCCACTTATAACATGTAACAATTGAATAAGTTTTTATTATAACGACCCATATATAAAGCATGTATTATTTGAATAATGTCCTGTTATAACGGGCCGTGTATACATGTCTGCCCTGCAGGTAGGGCGTAAGAATTGTACCTGCTGCCCCCATTGCATGATCGTAAGAGGCGACTAAATTTGGGATCTTATCTTTTCTCTTCTTTCTGATCAACTTTCTTCTTCCTAATGTCTCCCTTGACAATGCCTCACTTTTGGCCTTTAATTGAGCGTTCGCCCCTGTGAGGAAGGTTTTGGGTTCTGTCCCCTGGCCGAGACATACATGTAGATACCAGAGTCTTTAAAAATGGTACATGTAGTTGCCACTCCTGCTTAGCGCTCAGCATATTTGGAGTGGGACGACTGGTTCGCCCGTTGTCGGTATAATGTGACTGGATGGGGTGTGCTGCTGGGTGATATCGACAGTATGCTTCAGTGAGGTAGCACTATAAATCGGCAAAAGTTCCAGCCTATTACAAGGAGACTTAACACGAACATACCGCATGCGTGTCGCACGCACGGGAGGCCGTCCTTAAATGACCTTAGCTGTTATAGGACGTTAAACAAAATAAACTAAACTAAACTAAACCAAAGTATAACATGTAACAGTTGAAAAATGTACGTTATATTATAACGGGCCGTATATAACATGTAACATTTGAATAATGCTCTATTTTATCCAATGACGCCCCGTTTTTTCTTTGATCTTTTGTTGGCGTTATATTGCATACTTCAAATATGACATATGTGATATCTGAAATATCACATGGCATTTCTGATTGGTCCATGCCTCAGTCTTGAGGCGGGGCCAATTTCAAATGTAGGCGTGACAAATGAACAAAGACAGGAAATGCATTTCAATCAAAATTTAATGAAATACGAGTGCCGTTTAGAAATTTTCCGTCTTCTTTCTTCACATTGTATGCACGTACAGCCCTGCTGCGATGTACCGTTCTGTCCATAATGAGTTGTTCATCAAAACCTGACCAAACAGAATATAAAACCCTGTTCATATTTTATTAAGTAAAATCTATTTTAACAGGTCAGTAAAAAAAAGCATACATTACATGATTACATATACAATTTCAGTCATTTAAAAAAAAATGGTTATACAGATTACGCTAAATGTAACAATATACTTTCGTTGCACAAAAATCCTATCATAAACAAAATAGTGATGAAAATGATAACAAGACGAGTGGATAAAAATACCGATTAACCGATTCATTGATTTCTTTAAACAATTTCACGGATTTTGAAAGGATTTTGTGACATTGTGAACGTTGAAATTTACGAAAAATATTTCATTTCACAATTTGTTCAAACGATATGATTTTAGACTTACCTGCTTGGTAAAGGGAAGTAGCGCAGGACCTCTTTCCGGAATGGTTTATGTAATTTCCCTCGAATCCTGCAGCCTTTCACATGTTTTTCACATTACCATTCAGTTCATTTACAACAATTGGCTGAGCTAATTCCTTGGTATCAACTATTCCAATGTAAGTAGCTACCGTGTCACTATCTTCAAGTTCATACTCATACTTATCTACGGCCTGTGATAATGTTATATCGTCGAGGTCAGTGAACACATCGACATCAGTGATCAGTACCTGATCCGTCATGGTTGACAGTCTCACTAGAAATGAAATGGCTACTGTGACAGAAAACAAAACGTGTCAGAAATTGGCGGGAAACATATCACAGTGACAGGTTCTGATCAATTTTATAGCTCCACCCCTAGGCACGTGGGTGACAAAACCTCGGCTGTCATTGGATAAAACAGATACAAAATGGGTACTCGTGACGTATCGCATATATCACACTCGTGCTACGCACTCTATTACATAACGGGCCGTATATAACATGTAACATTTGAATAATGTTCTATTATAACGGGCCGTATATAACATGTAACATTTGAATAATGCTCTATTATAACGGGCCGTATATAACGTGTAACATTTGAATAATGTTCTATTATAACGGGCCGTATATAACATGTAACATTTGAATTATGTTTTATTATAACGGGCCGTATATAGCATGTAACATTTGAATACTGTTCTATTATAACGGGCCGTATATAACGTGTAACATTTGAATAATGTTCTATTATAACGGGCCGTATATAACATGTAACATTTGAATAATGCTCTATTATAACGGGCCGTATATAACGTGTAACATTTGAATAATGTTCCATTATAACGGGCCGTTTATAACATGTAACGACTTACATCACCCTGTTTATATTATGTTATTGACATAAAATAACAATGGGATTAGTCACTTCTCCCGTAATAATAATAGAGACAGAGGGATGCCTTGAACTAATAAGGCAATGAAAAGGAGAGGGGTGGGATTTAGCTAGTTAGGGGGTTGTTAAGAATGATAGCTAGTCGAATCTTGCCGACCCTTTCCAGGAGATGTTGTGTAGCTTTGGCGATTTTATAGTGTCGGCTGGAGAAATATTAGGATCAGCGATGAATGTTCCTCTCAAGTTAACATAATTATAAAGGACAAGTAAGGAAAAAGTGAAAGCATTCTTCACAGGGATGCCTATATTGACAACAGGCCGAATCTACGAGATTAGCTCTAAAAGATCGTAATTTAGTGAACTTGCTCGATTTCTTAGTCGGTTGTGAAGAACATTTAGTTTTCTAGGACCATAGCTAATAAACTGCTTGTTGCATATGTTGTTTACTGCCATAGATTTGTTTACACTTGACCGACCCGAGGGAGGGCGAGTTTCTAATATTGTTTTTTTTTAACACAAACATTTAATACCCCAGAACATGTATACATATGAAGGCTGCCAAGGTTGGGGCCTTGGGGTCAGCCTTCAAAATATAAACAATGTCCCCACACAGGGGGGCTCTCACTCGCCATGTCCCCACACAGGGGGGCTCTCACTCGCCACACAACTGACACATGATACACATCTCATTTTCTCACACTTAAATTACCACATAGCAATAATACAAACAACTTACACTCATTCTCTCACCCAGTCTATCAATAAACAAATGATAAATTTATAGCAAACAGTTTTCTGAAAAAAAACAACATCCAAGCACATAGAGTTGAAGATTATACCAAGGTTAAACTGAGGTTCCACAAAGGTCAAAACAGAGGTTAAGTTGTTTTTTTTCTCTTTCTGTTCAACATTTAATATCCATTACATATTTCAATACATTATATATCTGATAACAAAAGTGTGATCAACAACAAAAATAGAAAACACTTCTGAACTTTTTTTTTTTTTTTTATTATTTTCTAATATTGTTATTCAAGTCATTCCAGAGCTTTGAAGCAGAAGGAAAGAGAGAGTTTTTTGACAGTTATCAACGAAATTGTTGTTTTCTAAAGAAATGTGCATTTCGTAAATTATAAGGAGCTATATTTCCTATATGCATTGGCATTAAATCGATGTTTATGCTGGTTAGTGATTTTGATGGGGGTATTGTCAAATGCAAATGAGATAAGTAAGGCCTCGGTTTTGGTAGGGACATCAGCCATTCTTTGGACCAAGTAGGGCCTCGGTTTAGGTAGGGACATCAGTCATTCTTTGGACCAAGTAGGGACTCGGTTTTGGTAGGGACATCAGCCATTCTTTGGACCAAGTAGGGACTCGGTTTTGGTAGGGACATCAGCCATTCTTTGGACCAAGTAGGGCCTCGGTTTTGGTAGGGACATCAGCCATTCTTTGGACCAAGTAAGGCCTCGGTTTTGGTAGGGACATCAGCCATTCTTTGGACCAAGTAGGGACTCGGTTTTGGTAGGGACATCAGCCATTCTTTGGACCAAGTAGGGCCTCGGTTTTGGTAGGGACATCAGCCATTCTTTGGACCAAGTAGGGCCTCGGTTTTGGTAGGGACATCAGCCATTCTTTGGACCAAGTAGGGACTCGGTTTTGGTAGGGACATCAGCCATTCTTTGGACCAAGTAGGGCCTCGGTTTTGGTAGGGACATCAGCCATTCTTTGGACCAAGTAAGGCCTCGGTTTTGGTAGGGACATCAGCCATTCTTTGGACCAAACTTCATGTTTTCTTAGATCACTTCTTGCCTCAGCTTCAATAATATTTAGATTATTTGACGAGTAGGAAAGAGAGGTATCATCTGCGAAAAGCCTAGACACAGAAGAAAGATCACAGGAAATTTTGTGCAATAGGAAGAAAAGTGGACTGAGAACTGAACCCTGGGGAACACCAGCATTTATAGTCTAAAACGAGGTTAATGAGTCGTTAAAACAGTCTGTTTTCTTTTGGAATGATAGCTGGCTATCCACCAAAGAAGAGGTCCAGAGATAACATAATTAATATTGTATAGCTTGTGTATTAGACCCTTGTGCCATACACGGTAAAAAGGCATTTGAAAAATCACACACAAAAAATTAAAATAGAATGCTCGTAATTTTCTAACGAAGTAATAATTTGAATGATCTAGCTCAATAAGCTGATGAGTAGTGGAATAGCTTGGTAGAAACCCAGATTGATATTTATAAATAAGGCCATTTTCGATTAAGAAATTATAAACATGTTTATAAACTACACGCTCAAAAAGTTTGCCTATACAACTTAACAACGATAGGGGTCTGTAGTTGGAGGCTATGCTTGCATCATTGGCCTTAAAAATAGGCATGACATTGGCAATTTTCCAGTTGTCAGGAAATATACAAGTTGACAGAGAATGATTAAATATAAAAGATAGCGGTAATGAAATTTCTCTGGATAATAATTTTAGCATTTTGTGGCTAATACCGTCAGGGCTTGATGCCTTATTAACATCTAGAATTTTTTATAATGTCTTCAACTTCACTGGAAACTATATGTATTTCTGATAAAATAGAAACAGTCCTCCTTTCAAACAATTGTAGGTCTTTATCTATGACATTTTCTGACAGAGTACATACGGAGCTAAAGTAGTTATTTAACAGTTCACATTTCCTATCGTTGTCGTTTGTTATTTCATTTGTAGTGCTGTCTAGTAGAGGATATGTATCTGTATCTTTTTGACATTTTATAAGGTTTCCTAGAAGTTTCCAATATGTCTTGGGGTGGTTACTACTACATATTATCTATAGCTGTATCTATGTTATCATAAAATATTTCTTTATCCCTCTTTATCAAATTATTTACTTTATTTCTCATATACTTATATCTATTTTTGTTCGACTCAGTATTATTGTTATACATGATCTTTTTTAAGTCGGTCTCTTTTTTTATATCACGTCTTACCATTCCATTCAGCCAAGAGTGATCACTATCGCGTACTACTATTTCGTTAGAGGGTATACATTTTTCAACAGCTTCAATTTCTCAGTAAAAAATTGCACATTTCATTAAAATTTGAAAGGTTGGTAAAAAAGTATCAATCCAAGGTATACTGTTTATCGTTACATGTAGGTTATCTATATCGGTTTGATCATACAGCCACACCCGTCTTTTATAATAATGTCTTGTTTTAACAGGAATATTTATAATTGCAAAAACTGCATCACGGTCACTTATTGTTCGCTTAATTTCAATAACATCAGAAAAAAATGACATTTACAGTATTGCTTACAATTATCGGGTCAGACGGTGTAGAGGAGGTATCGGTTTGTCTAGTTGGTTCGGTAATCAGATTGGTTAAATTACAATTGGACAAAATATCACATAGATCGCCTCTGATAGGT
This sequence comes from Pecten maximus, assembly GCF_902652985.1. Lineage (NCBI taxonomy): Eukaryota > Metazoa > Mollusca > Bivalvia > Pectinida > Pectinidae > Pecten > Pecten maximus. Next base: position 7,587,355 of record NC_047033.1, on the reverse strand, counting down.
TTCTGAAAATCAAAATCTAAATAACCTGTAATTAATATATTTGGTATTTCTTCTAATGCGGTTTCAACCGAATGCCGTCAATGCTGTCACAATTCACTACTATTGGGCATGTAAACGTTAAAATAAGATATAAATTTGGTCGAGGCCTCCATTATATTTAAATATGAAGAGTACCGGGAGCTGGCAACGGTGTTTGGTGGATGTGAGGTATTTGCCGAAACGGACTTAGAATTACCGAAACGGAGATAAACAAGAGATCCCAGAAGAATCTTGGCGTCCGCCATTGAATGATCTTTATAGATTCCATGTCAGATTGATCTCCTCTCTATTTTCTCTTCCTCTCACTAATCTGTGTAAATTGAGAAACATCCCTCCAGTACTTTTCAAACAAATTGGTTTGGTTTATATGAAATTTGAGATTTAGCGATAATGGCTGTCTGTCGGCCATGTTGTTTTCAGATTGGTCCCAAAATGCAATAAGAGGGACTAAGAGGAACCTACATATGACATTTCAGGAGGATCCCTTCTGTACTCTCTGAGAAATAGCGATAACAAACTTCAATTATCAAAATCTAAGATGGCTGCCTGTCGGCCATGTTGTTTTCCGATTGGCCGCAACATGAATTATGCATAACTAGGGACCAAAGACAACCTACATATGAAACTTAAGAAAGATCCCTTTGGTACTTTCTGAGAAATAGCGATAACAAACTTCAATTATCAAAATCCAAGATGGCTGCCTGTCGGCCATGCTGTTTTCTGACTGGTCCCAAAATGAAACTAGGGGCTAAAAATGGGGTCTTAATTGGTATTAATTTCAGAGAAGGACTGAAATATATGTTCTCCATTGCACAACTGTATCTTATGTAAAATGTTAGGGGTTTATCTTTTAATCATTCGTGATTCACAGCCCGATTCCCGTCTGAGTTGAATATTGATTCAATAGTTCTACATGTTGTTGAAATAGCATAATTATTAAGACATAAATTGAAATATTAAAGACACTTGAATAAACTGTATATTATTCAATAATCAACACAAAGGCTGCTGTATTCAAATCATTTGAATAAGAACATCTTATTTTGATATAACATATGTTACACCATACCTTTGTTTTACACGTTTTATAATTCAAACATCCTCATTATGCAAATTCCACATGAACTTGTATAATACAAAATAATAAACCTCTCTCATACGATGACGTTTGACAAGAGTCCTTGAACGCACGGGGCGTACATGTAGTTGACACATACATGTTCCCGAGCTCCCAAGGGCTACATACTCCCCCTCCCTGATGAAATGACTTCTGGCATTACATAAATACCTGCTTAACATATATTACATTGGTTAACAGGTAAACAGATACATTATTGCACTAGTAACAATAACATATTGTCCTAATACTCACCCTGATACTGTATTGACTACCACAGGGATATATAACTAGGAAAACATGACCAGAAGTTTCATGGGTACACTACACAGGATACCCGCAAGTTAACCTTCTCAGGTAAAACTATATCCTATATTAAGTTAATAACATGTGTAGTAATGGTGTATGGTATATACGCCTATATATGACCCAATATATCCCCCCCCCCCCCCCCCCCCCCCCCCCCCCCTCCCGCAGTATCTATACATAAGTAGGTATAATACTATACCCACAATAATGGCACCACTTACATGTTACCATAACTGCTGAAAAGATCCTGGAGGTCGGCAGACACCAAACAAAATAAGCTGGTTGAACCAATTTTTACACCTTTTCAAGTATTGGTCTCCATATCGATCAAATGGGGAGAGCGGTTTGGACAATCCATACCAACCCCAACCATCGATCAAAGCAGAGATATATGAAAATGATATTTTAAAATCGGTTAATATACATTAATAAAAAGTTTAACAAATAACAATACTAACTTTTGTACAGCCGCCCTGACGATTGGGCCAATCCCTACCAGCCAGTCTATAGACTGTCACAAACTAGACTGTCACAAACTTAAAAGATATTAATTATTAAAATACAGTTATAGACCAATACAAATAACAGTGATGGTATATAATTGCTACTTGCAATCGAAAGTCATGGGTTGTTGTAGACATGTACACTGGTTAGTTTACGACAGACATGAATGACTCTGTAGGAGGTAAACCCATTGCCCGTATAGATCAGGAGGCTTAGTTGTTCGTGTAGAACGGCGGGGGTGTACCGCTTCTGGGCTTCATTGATCTACCTGTTCTGAGCTCTCTGAGTTAACGAAAGAACCGCATTCTGACAAGGGTACATCAACACTTACTTGTATATCCGACTCCGGATCTGGTGTGATGATACCGCCCTCAGGCTCAAACGTGTCTGAACCCTGTTCGATTTCTCTACTGGACTCAGAACAGTTTTGATTAGAGTCTGATGTCAGATCCTCTCGGTTCGTTCTCCTCCTAGTGGAACGTCTTTGGGGCTTAAGGGGAAGCAACTCGGTCTCCGTATCGGAGTCTGATGAGGATGTTAGGTCAGGGCTAACTAGCTGTTTGGTTGGCCCGATCTTTCGAACAGGCACCTTAGGGGGAACTTCCAATGGAATGGAGTTAAAAGGTAGTAACATGTTACGGTGCAACGTACGACTCTTATCTCTTGACCCTTCATATGTCACCTTATACACAGGGATATCACTGTTGGGGATATTAATCACCACACAGGGTTCCTGCTCCCACCTGTCAGCTAGTTTGTTTTTCCCTTTCAGACCTACCTTTCTGACAAGGACTCGGTCTTCGACCTCTAACCTAGAATCTCGAACCTTCCGGTCATACCGTACTTTATTCTGTTGAGCATTCTTGTTAGCCTCATTCCGAGCAGATTTATAAGCTAATCCATCCTATTCCGGAGTTTTCCGATATAGGAGCATGAATTAACTGCACCCTGCTGACCTGGGTCAATTCCTAAGAAAGCGTCCACCGATAACCTGGGGTGCCACCCAAACATAAGAAAGTGTGGAGAATACCCTGTGGCATCGTTTCGGGTTTCATTATAGGCCTGGACCATTGGTGCTACATAGGATCTCCAATCCTTTTTCTGGGACTCATCTAGGGTAGCGAGCATCCCTATGAGTGTTTAATTGAACCTCTCAGCTGAACCATTTCCCATGGGATGGTATGGAGTTGTTCTAGTTTTCTTAACCCCGGCCACTTTGCAAAGCTTCTTGATAACCTCGCTTTCAAAGTTACGGCCCTGATCACTATGGAGCCTTTCTGGGAAACTATAGTACACTATGAACTTCTCATAGAGTGCTTTAGCTGTGGTGTAGGCTTTCTGGTTTTTACAGGGTATGGCTAGAGCATACCTAGTAAAGTGATCAGTGATTACTAGAACACTTTCTGACCCATCTGAAGACCGTTCGAGACTCAGGAAGTCAATATAGACCAACTCCATCGGTCTCGACGTCTGTATAGGCACCAGCTCAGCTGTAGGTTTAGTTGGAGTTTTCCTTCTAATGCAGCGACCACAGGTCTCTACTTTCTTGTTTACATCTCTCTCCATCCCTGGCCAGTAAAAGCGTTGTCTTGCTAACCAAAGTGTTTTTTTCTTTCCCCTGATGACCTACGTCATCATGAACACCTTTAAGGGCGAGGGAATGATACTGTTTTGACAGCACCAACTGTTTGGAATCCTGACCGTCAAGAGAAATGGTGCGAAATAGAACACCGTTCTGTAAACTCAATTTGTTCCAAGTTCTGAGTAATTTCTGGACATATGGAGTTTCGTCACTCAGCCGTTTCCCCCTGGGATGAAAACCAGTTCTCTTAAGGGCCAAAACCCAAGCAATATCTGAGTCTAACTTTTGTTGTTCTTTCCAGTCAACTGTAGCAAGTTTATCTGGCAATGCTGTACCCTCATTGGCCAAATGTGGCACAGAAATGTCAGTTATACTTTCCATCAATGGAGCTACAGTGACGGCTGACTGGCATATAGCCTCAACAACATCAGCTCCAACCTGAGATATGCGAGAGAGACCGTCCGCATCGGCGTTATTCTTCCCAGCACGATATGACGGAGTGAAATTGTAATTGGCTAGAGCGGCAACCCACCTATGACCGGTGGCATCAAGCTTAGCTTTACCCAACACATAAGTAAGCGGGTTATTGTCCGTCACAACTTCAAACGAATTACTATAGAGATAATCATGAAATTTATCTGTGACCGCCCACTTCAGTGCCAAAAACTCAAGCTTGTTGTAGGATCTGTACGCACAACTTGACCCAGCAGATTTAACTCAACATGTGTTTATTCAGCCATCTTGTTATACACTATCCCAGAATACTTCCGGGCGGATAACTCTTCATAGATTGTACTCTGACCGTACTAAGTGTTATATAAGACTGTTGGAGTTATCTCCCTTGACTAGAATATAATCTATTATAACGATACTACACTTGTGTGCCGGGTAATTCCGCTCACTCGGCCGTAATCCACGACTTGCGTACGCAATAACCCTTTCGCCATCCTCATGTTTCTGATATAGAACAGCACCTAAACCTAGGATGCTAGCATCAGTATGGAGGATGAATGGCTTAGAGAAATCAGCGTAAGCCAGAATTGGGGGATTCATCAGTTTTTCTTTCAGGGCATCAAAGGCGACTTGCTGGGATTCTCCCCAGACCCATTCTGCCTTTTTCTCAGGTTTTGCCTTTGATTTGACCTTTGGTTTGACCTTGGGCTTGACCTTTGACTTATTATGTAGGTCATGACCCTGTAAAAGTAAATTCAGTGGCTGTACTATGGCAGCAAAATCTTTAATAAACCGCCTGTAGTACCCACCAAACCCTAAAAACTGACGAAGCTCCTTTACGTTCTGAGGTCGAGGCCAATTCTTGATTGCAGACACCTTTTCAGGGTCTGTAGCTATGCCCTCCTTAGACACTACATGTCCTAAATATGCCACAGATGTCTTAAAAAACTCGCACTTGGAAGGTTTTAGTTTGAGGCCATGTTGTACAAGTCTGGCGAAAACAGATTCCAACCTTGTAAGATGTTCATCAAAGGTACGAGTGATTATGAGGATATCATCGAGAAAAATAAGACATTCTCTAAGATGCATATCCCCCATGCATTTTTCCATCATTCTTTGGAACGTAGCACCAGCACAACAGAGACCAAACCCCATCCTGTTGGTCTCCCAAAAACCAAGATTACCAACAGAAAAGGCAGTTTTCTCTTTATCACGCTCGTCCATCTCGATCTGCCAGTAGCCAGACCTTAAGTCTAACTTTGAGAAGTATTCTGATCCAATCAAAGTACCTACTGTGTCATCGAAGCGTGGTAGCATGTATGCATCTTTGCGGGTACGCGAATTGAGCATATGGTAATCAATACAGAATCTTAATGAACCATCCTTCTTACGTACCAGAACAACGTTAGAAGAATAGGGACTGGTAGACTCTCTGATTACCCCCGCTTCTAGCATTTCTTTAATGTGCTGTCTGACCTCCTCGTACATACCAGTTGGTATCTTACGATACGGCTGTTTGAAAGGCCGTTCATCTAAAAGCTCAATTTTGTGCTTTACGAGATCAGTACAACCAATATCAAAAGCATTGGTTGAAAATGCATGTTTCCAATTCCCAAGTACCTGATGTGCCTTTTCTAGCTGCTCTGCACTAAGGTTCTCTGTGTTTAACTGAATACCAAGCTCCTCCGGCACTGATTTTGTAGACTCAGCAGGTGACAGATTAGATGCTAGATTATCTACAACCTGTTCCTGATTAGCGGAACAAATCAATGATTTGGGTTGGATAATGATAGGCTTAGCCGTAACATTACAAATTTTTACTGGGATCTTGGTACTCGACATTTGATGTTTAAGTTTGAGAACTCGTGGGCACACAGTATATTTAAGGTTGGAAATGTCAAGGTTGGTTTCAGTGACTATGTTGTCTACACCCGGATCTAAATTCCTTACCATACCGTTTACCACCGTAGACTCGTATGGGGCTACCCTTAGAGGTTTCTTGTTAAGGGACCTAACACCATATGAACATGAAATACTGTCTACGGTGGTTTTCCATTCAGTAGGGATTGCAAAGAAATCATCCGCTACAGAATCTTTAATAACCCTAATAACATTAGTACCTAACAATACAGGGCACTGCATGTTGTAATCAGTATCGGGTACTACCAAAGCCAAAATGTTAAATTTTGCATTCCGCATCAACGATATCTGGACCTCGCACTCAATATACCCTAAATAATTCAGGGCAGAACCATTTGCAACAGTAATGTCCAGATCTAGGGTACTTAAATCTCTAAGTTCAGGCTTAATCTTTGTTTGTGATATTGTGGACACTTGGGAACCACTATCAATCAGACATTTGATCTTCTTACCTTCTAAAACTATAGAACCCGTACTGGATACACCTAACAGTCTATCCAATATCTCTGTTTGGCCATTTATGCTACATTCAGCCTCTGATTGGCCTACAGCAGATACTGTAACTAGTTTGGGTTCTTCTTCTCACCTGACTTGTGACCAGAATTCTTAAAACAACTTTTTTTCCCGACCTTGACCCTGACCTTGACCTTGATTAGGACCTTGACCCTGATTAGGACTGTTATGCGGTCTATGGCTATCGAGTTTTGTGAGGATCTCGTCAAATTTGGTATCCATTTTATCCTCAAGAAGTTTCAATTTCTTTTCAAACTCTTTGGACAAATCAGCTGTACTTGTCTGCTGTTGATCGACCTCTACAGAGACTGCATGACTTTGACCTTTTCTCTTATCTTTATGCTGTGAAGTACTATTATCTGAACTACCAGCATTTGAGACCAAATTTAGTTCTTTTCCTAAAGTCCTAATCTCTCTTAAGAGCTCCTCATAGCTGGTAACTATGTCATACTTTAACGAGTTTGGCTCTTAAGTTTATCTGAGTGCAGTGAGGTCCAGAACGTATGCCTCAGTAAGTCATTTTTTGCAGCCTTGTGTAATGACCCGTTATCTATAGCAGTCTGTCACCAGGAGCAAGGGAACTTGTCCTTGACCTGGACTGTTTTACAGGTAGGTGTGGATTCACACCGTCAGGTTTATCTGCAACAGGGACGACCACATAGTTGCCCATCCTCTGAAGCAGTACTATCATCTGCTCCTCTGAGAGATTAATCTCAGCAGACTCTTCAAACTTGACATGCTCACCACCCTTAGCCCTTACAGCTTGATCATCACTCTTCAAAGGTGGAGGTAAGTTCAATCCCTTGTCTGGCAAATCTGGCTTTTCTGCCATTGTTTACAATAAATGGGAAAATATATGATAATTAATATTATAACCACTAAAGCTCACTGGCAATCCTCAAAGATCTTTAAGGTTAGACGCTTCATCCAATACCTAGCCAAAAGCTCGGTTGGATGGACACCGTCCTTGAACAATTCAAAGGCGACGGAACGCTTGCGCCCACGGCATGTAGACATAATGACGTCAAGGTGAAATCTTATAGAAGCGACGCCAACAGCCGCATTAACTTGATTAAGGTAAGTATTTAAAATACCTATCCGTCCCTCCAAAATCTTGTCCTGTCCTACGTGGGCGCCAATGTAACAAGGTGCATGATAAATTAAATTTAAATCACTGCCTCCGCTAGGGATCGAACCCGGGACCTCTGGCTTACTAGTCTTACGCTCAACCGATCGAGCTAAAGAGAAGATCTCTCTAGCCGAGCGGTATATCGCGGCTAGTATTTACCAGGGTTACATACTCCCCTCCAGGAAAGAACTCGTCCTCGAATTTCCAGGGGTAACAGCGATGCTTTCGCAAGCAGCGATGAGTATCATTCCCGAGCCCCACGTTGGGCGCCATTTGTAACCGTTGGTGAAGTATATATAGAAAACACCAGGATTCAGGTTCTTGGTTCTTTTTTTTACATAAAGACCTACAAAACATATAACATGGACGTAGTACATTGACCGGAACAATTACAATATTTTTACGCGACAATGGTACACAACGCGACTTTGTAATGTAGAATATAGAAAGTTACATTTATAAAATATAGTACATGAAGACAGACTTACCAGGGCTAGCTATAAAGTTGTCTACACTGTCCAATGGCATGATGGAGAATGAACAGGGAGCGGGGGACAGGGATGATATGTGCAAGGAATAGGACGAAAAGTCCGTGCAACACTCTCATCCAATCAAACCTCTCTCATACGATGACATTTGTCAAGAGTCCTTTCACGCACCGGACATACATGTAGTTGACACATACATGTCCCGAGCGCCCAAGGGCTACACTATTATTAATTAATCTGATAAAAATACACATTTTCATTAGTTTTACGAGATATACCAATAATTTCACAAGACTGTCTTTATAATAACTTTAAATCATCTTTGACTGAAGGTTTCAAGATACAGTATAATTTATCATTTTGTATCGGATTAGAAAACTCTACTGAGCTAGATCTAGTTACACTTCTTTTGCATTAAAACATATGTACTTGTGCAATTAATATAATAATAAGAATAAGACCATCAAATGAGATGGCTATAAAAATTCAAAATTTACACGGTGCAGATATGATTAAAAAGTTGTTACATTCCAATCTAAATTTGAAAGTAAATTTCGGATCAATATTAAACGAATTCCGGTGAAGATAGACGACAGAGTTTTTCCAAGAATTTATCTAATATATCTGTGTTTCTTTTATGATCAGAACATTTTAAACATTCAGTTATTACAGTCACAATATGTATATAAGTATACGTCTCTGTCTTTTTTTATACAAAAATTCATGTTTATAAGTTTCGTTTGAAGAAAAAATAAAAAAAAATAGAGAGATTTTGCCGATTTTTGTGAGAGAATGGCTGCAGTTCAGTCCCAATATTCTTAAGTCAATTGAAATGTACTGTTTCTTAATATAAAATATATCTAGGTTGTAAGCCGTTGTAAGGCAGCGAAGGCAGCGAAGACTACGCCAGCTACCACAGTCACTGTCACGGCGAACAATGCAGCTGCTGTTTCTGTGGTGCCAGGGAATGTTGAGGAAGCGGCGGAACTGTCCATCGGGGCAGATCCCGACATATCTATGAGGGCATTTATTGTGAATGCCAGTGTCATATCACCTTTGCGGCATTCCACACCAGTGGAGCGGGCAGCGGAACGTCATAAAGTGGTGGAGAAGGCAAAGGATGATGGGAGCGGAGGTAAGGAGCGACACGTTGAGGCCACCGATGTGTCTGTTCAGTGTGACATCATGCGAGTCAAGCGGCATCGCCGGGAGGAAAGCACGATTAGGACAAGCACTGGACCAGATGGGAAAACAACGGTAACGCGGTCGTGCCACATTATTGAGTGTGAGGAGTGTGAGTAACGCCAGGACATACATAGTGAAATCGCGGGACGTGCCAACACGCGGGACGAGCCAATCGCGGGACGCGGGAGTTCTAATGGACATGTTTTCATTCCTGCTTGGTTGGACGGGACGTCCACCATTAAGGGAGGGGGTATATCTAAGCGTTATGCATTCATGTTGATTTGTATATCTAAGCGTTATGCATTCATGTTGATTTGTATAGTTCTGTGTATAATTGTGTTTGTGTATATATAAGTATAAATGATTTTCGTATTTATATTAGTTATTGACTATGCCTTATGAGTGAGTAGGTATATGTTGTAAGTTTGTTTGCTGTACGGAAAAGAGTTAGTAAGAAGGGTACTTGAATTGTACGAACATTTTTGGATTTGTTAACAATTCTTTTTGTTATATTGGTCGGGACGACCAACGCTTTTGAGGCGGGGGTAGTGTAATGATCGTGTATTTGTTGCACGTGTATTGTATATATTTACCTGTATTTGTATTGAGTGCGTACTATCTGTGTTGTTACATGTAAAGATTGCGACGTATTATGTGGGCTCGGGGCTATATATACCCGTGCACGGTAGTCGGGAGTCTCTTAGACACCTGCAGCTGTGACGACCGGACAACAGGTGAGAGCACACGATATCTATAAATAGCACTCGGTGAAGTGAGGTGGCCGGTGGACTGTGACGGGTGAGGTGCTGGCTGTGGCGTAAGGTAGGCGGGCACGGGTTGTCGCCAGGTACGCCGGGCGTAGGGACTGACGCCGGGAGCGCCGGGGAGCGCCAGGGAACGCCGGGCTAACAGTCGGACATCCTCACGCCACCGAGTGTGCCAACTTTCATATATCAACTTCATGTTACGCCGGCGCGGAATATGTATCACCGGGTGCCCACATAATGCTCGCATTTCTCCCTGTTGATGTCTCATGTAACCAATGTCTGAGAATAAATGTCATCAAATCGCAGTAGTTGTTTGGTTGTTTTATACACTAGCAGCAAAGTAGTACCAACGATGGTCTTCTCTCAAAAGCGCTGACAATAGCTGCTAAAACCTATGGTTTTAGCGCTAAAAAGGGGTTCAATTGACCTAAGTAGTAAGTTACTTTCATGGAATTTATATCCTATTTCGCTTTTCATAGGAAAGCTCATTTAATTTCCAATTTCATGAAATTAACCTTCTTACGACTCCCGTGTGAGTTCAGAGATGATGACTTCATGTTAAATAAACCAATATAAACACAATCATAAAACAGATATATACAAAAGTAACCATTTATCAAACACATCTACATCTATATAAGTACATGTCGCTGAAGATTTCAGACATGGAATTCGAATTGCAGTTTTTGCAAAGTCCTCGCACACATGTTTGTTTTCAACAAAGAAGTGTCCAAACCTTCAGAGACTGACCAGGAGTCAATTGTTTGTGATAAAACTTCCTAAACACTGACTAATAGGACCAGCCTGGAGTTTTCAGTATGGTAGATATAGGTACACTGACACCCTTAGCTGTTGATGCCGAAGCCATCCTAGTACTTACTCCAGCCAGTCGTAGCACTGCACGACGGATCCAATTTGCAATAGTTTGTTTGAAGACAGCCTGATGAGGTGCATTTATTGCCAGTGACAATTAAGTTTCACCATTTCGTAGTGAAGATGTCTGCTGAAGATATTCTTTTTACACTGTGATGATACATAGCATGGTATCTGGTTCAAAGTACTAAGGGATTCAAATGATTTCCTGGTTTAATTAAACTGCTTTACAAGATCCCCTACTACGAAATTTGCTGAATCAATTGTAAGAATCATATTCCTATGTCAAAAAGGTGCAAAGTTCGACATCTCTGACTGGTAAGTAGTGCCAGTAACATTGTTAATTTATATGTGGCCAATCGAGTGTATTGGTATTATTGATTCTAATTATGTTAAGACAACAGAGACAACCCATGTATCGACATATCGTGGCAGAGCTGGTCTCTGCTCGAATACTCCTTTCATGAATCATTTTACAAAGGTACCGTATTTACAAGCACATCCTTTCCTGTCATGTCTAATAAATAAGGATTGTGTGCACGATTTGCAGTTTTACTGCTACTGTAACATACGTTTTTATCATTCATTCCCTGCAGGAAATCTAAAAGTTCACTCAAAGACGGAGAAAGTAGAAGCATATTTTCGCTGACAAAAACACAGCCATCTTCGGATATGGACCAAGTATTGTTGACGTGTTGATTGTCTCCAAGCTGCCATGATGGTTGATGCAGTTGTTCCCGATATTCCTTGGTTTTTTTCAATGCAGAGCCGGATTACTTGTGGGTAATCAGTCGTAGATTTCTGGATTGGGTGTTTTCCCCCCGATTGTTTATCAGTTGTAGCACTTACCCCCTGTTCGACAACAACAGCGGAACATCCATCAACAGCCGTAGTATAGACGGCACCATGTTTGTGCATATTGACCATAATGGTGCCACTAGAATCATCTCTGTGTTTTCCTCCACTTTCTGCAACACCTGACTGAGGGGACTAAAAGGAGGGAAGGCAGAGTTATTAAATGGTTATGAGGGCGATAGTAATTTTGACAGACCCGAAGCAACAACTGTTGCACGAGGGCTTTAGCCCGAGGGCAACAGTTGTTGAGAGACTGACAAAATTACTGTTGCCCAAATTACCCCATTTGATAACTGTTTTATTATACCTTTACGTTTTTTTCTCTCTCTCTCTATATATAAAAGTAGTTATTCGCTACCCCTCCCCCCTCCGCCGATAAAACTCATTTGATAATTGATAAATGACAAAACTCTATTAAACTCAACAAAATAAGTTTATTCAACAACTAACAATATCTCAATTTTAAGATCAGTCCTTTTTGAAATAATTTCATTTGTGATAGTAATGCACATGAACAACCTAATTGTACACGTTAACCCCTTGTTGAGGCGGTCCTGAATCATAACATTGTTTGTAAACCAGATCGGACACTAATCATTGACTTCTTGGCATAAAACTCACCATTAGCCTTTCGGATGTCTGCGTAAAATTTTTCTATGAAATAGGTTAAAATCCGTTGTCAGTATCTCGTATAATGCTGAGATATTTGCGATGTTTGTGCTGGTATGAGACTCTGCTATATAGTCCTCCATTCACTTGACAGACGTTTGTAGGATTTGGCTATCTCTGTCCGTTAATAATGAAAACGCGTGTGTTGATCCATGTTTTACACTTTCGTGAGAGAAAACAAAATGTTAAGCTAAATGTACCTTCTGCAACAATAAAAAATCTGTGTCAATAAAGCGCTTGCATGTCGTTGTGTCTTTCAAACGTTCTGACGACGTTACAGCAGGGGTGTGACAGTTCGCTGTGTGACAGTTTTTCGAACTGTCACCCGGTGTGACAGTCCTGGAAACACATGCGCAATAATCTCGAGGCTGATAGTCAAATTATCACATTACTTTTATATAGAGAAAAAAAACGTAAAGGTATATTAATATAAAATGTCATCTGTCCATAAAACACTGAAAGCATCAATAGCTAGAACTATAGGATCTGGTAAATGTTAATACGGGTCGCAAGCAGATCAACATTCGGTTAGAAGAATCTTTGACAAATGTCCTGGAACAGGGATGGTTTTAATTACCATTCCATATATCATCTGACACTTTTCTAGATAGCCGATATGCACATATTTTGAGACCCCCAGTAGGTGGCAAGCCGAAAGACAAATGTTCCTGTGAATACACCATAACCTTTTTGTCTGGCGAAATCATAAAGGACGGGTTTCTTTCCTCCCATATTTTCCACATAGTTGACTGCAACAATGTTATCCAAGTAAAGTCTGGCGTGAACATTGTGTTTGGAACCACAGAAACATTGCAACGTAATAAAAGGTACCAACAATTCCAAATAGTTAATATGGTTTGCTTGTTCTACGTAGGACCAATTTCCTTCAGTGCGTAGGGTCCTCACTACCTTTCACTAGACCACCGCAGCCAGTACCAGATGTAGAACGGTCTGATTCAAGCGAAATATCTGGGGCTCCACGATGCACTGGTTTCTAACTATACAATAATTTTGTGCTCTACCATGAGATCTGATGACGCGCTTCTGACGATATAGTTATTTTACATCAATATTGCCACCAGCACGTCCTAATGCTTGCTCTTCCTCATGCTCTAGTGTCCTATAGAATAGGGAAGCATGCGGGACCGCAGGTTCACTAGCCACCAACTTCCCTTCCAGTTTTGCGACATCGCGAATAGTATGTTCATAACTTGCCGAAATATCGCAACAAGACTATATTTTCCGTTTTTTTCGCGTCAGTTTCACAGCCATTGATTGTGAGTCCAGTTAAAACTTAAAAAAACGATAAATTGAGTTGGCTCAAAACCTGTTTTCTTTCCAGGAAGAACGGTTAGAACCAACGAATCTAGCAGCGACACTGTGACCTATACATTCTGGCTATAATCTTCACGAGTTGTTGCTTTTAAGAGACTGTCGTCCAGGTAGGATAATTTGAAAACCCGTTTGCGGAGGGTAGCAAAAACCGGTTTCATTATCTTTGTTAAAATTCGTGGAGCTGTAGCTAAGCCCATCGGCAGGCAACGAAACTGGTAACACACATCATCCCAATAAAATCTAAGTTACTTTTTAACCTTCGAATCTACAAGTACCGCGCAATAAGCGTCTTTGCAGTTTATGGATGCAAAACAAAAGTTTTTTTTGACATGAGGGCAATGCTGACTTTAGTGTTTCCATTTTGAAATTAATTTGTTCTACATCATAGTTCAGCTGTTCCATATTTAGGATGATAGGAGAAGAACCACCAATAGTTTGGTAAGGAAAAAATCGTTGAAATAAATTCATCCCTACAGCGGTCATCTGTGTTCACTCTCTCAATTACATTCTTATCAAGATTTTTTTTTTTTTTTTTTTTTGCAGTTATGTTTGAATTTGAATCTTCTCCTGAACAGAGAAGCGGATCTGAGATGGCCGTAATTGAGATGTTTCCAGTTATTTGTGCTAAAAGCCACGGATATGATGTCAGACAGTCCCATTTTTCCTCGAACAATGAACGTTTCCCTCCAAAAAAGTTATTAGGAGTATTTATAAAGTTAGCCATGTCAAACATGTGAAAGGAATCAGTGTTTATGTCAGTATTTCTCATTTGTACACTTACACAAGCATTTACCCCTTCCTTCGTTGGTGTTTATGGCCGTTCCTCAAAAAAAGAAGCTTTACTCCCTCTGCTAGATGATGAGCCATCATTGTGCCTGCCTCTTACTCTCTGTTGAAAAGATCATGTCGGTATGATGTACCTCCTCGTCCTCTGGGTGAGTATGAATTCCCGGATGCCGCGGCCCGTGGCGGTATGGAGCGGCCGATGATGAACAGGCTTTACAGTGATCTTTTGTCGAATCTTCTGTGCATGTGAGTTCTTTTATTTTTTCGTCGAGATTGTCACCTCAACAGTCACTGTGATGATGCACTCTCCATCAAACAGAGGGCATGACAAGCTGGCTCCAGTGAAGGTTTCATTGCATCTCGACGACGATAGATGATGTCACTAAACCCAACCTATTAAATATAAGATTAGGAAAACTAAGTATTCTAAACTTGGTATATAATTTGATGACATTTATAAATGTATATGTGTAATGTATCTACGACAAATTATGTGGTTTATAAGTGTACAATTACTAATTATATTTCACTTGCCCCAAACATATGTAATTAACAGCTACAATGTATGTGGTGAATCTATAGATATATCAATTATGTGATGAATATATGTGTCCATAAATCTATTTGTGGCTGATTCGTTCATTATAACACTAACAAATGTTGACTCCAACTAGTCACAATGTCCGGGAACTACTTACATGTAAAATCCGGAAAAAAAACATCACAGGCAAAGCTGAGACAGTTACGTACAGAGGGTGGGGACATTCCCATGCTGCCTTTTAACAGACCACCGGTCAGTTGTAGACGTGGTTACATTGCCGTACACATGTATGTATGTGTCACTCTTAGCTTATTGTCTTCAGTCTTCGTCCTGCTCTTTAGTGACTGCCAAACACTTTATTTACAAGTTAGGCTGTAACGTTCTGGCAGTTTTCCGGCCGATTATGCTTTTTGCAACAGTTCTTTTCTCTTATTTCGGGAAAGGTTTGCTATGATCCCGGAGTTGGCCATACTAGCCAATCTAGGGCCCACCCTGTTGTCACAATTATATTTGTTTTGTTATTATATAATTATTCGCCTGGGAGTAAAACCGTTTCATATCTGACATTATTACATAATTCGTTTGATTTTCTAATTATACGTATAAGCTATATTTTGAACTATTGCATGGCCAAAATGACTATTGCACGGCCACGTTTGAACTATTGAATTGGTCACGTTTGAACTATTGAACACATGTGATGTTTCGGAATCTAGTCCTACCCTCTCAAGCGTCTAAGTCACTCAGATGTCAACCCTGCCAAACGACATGCTGACTTTTAGGTCTACAAGAAGGTCGAGATTTCAGTGATTCTAAGTGTGTTTAGTGATTATAAAACAAGTTATTATGACTAACATAATCAGCTCATTTAAAACATATACATATATGTGAATATTAATCTAAACTACCACAGTTGTATGGCATCTTATATATTTTATTAAACACTGTTATCAGTTTGTAAACAAAATGCATGTATAACCCATGTAGTTCATATCACAAATTATTTTAGTCAAACATAATTTAAACAATCAGTCATAAGACTTAACCATATTTTTTAAAGAGGCTTGCCCGCAGAGAGATCAGAAAAAATGGCTAATAGAAAAAAGATTTTTTACACATGACAGATTGTTGGAATTGTTGAGTTTTTCATTTTATTTTCCTTATAAAACGCTGAAAAGTGATATTAAAACCTCATTTTTAAATATTATTTATTTAATCGCAACCCGCAATAAGTCTAATTTGATTGACACATCAGAGAAACAAGCACGTGCACAGTGCCGCACAGTGATAACTTCAAAGGCAGCGGCGATTTACAAAGAAGATTTGCCGTTATATTCTATACATTTCCCTCTCAGGTTGAGTTTTAAAACGTCTTTTAAATACATATTCTGTAATTGTTTTCAAGAAATAAAGTCGGAAAGCCTCTAATTTTGTCACATAGAAACGTGTACTGAAGTTTATTTAGTGATCGGAGATGTGCCGTTTACCGGTCCGTCTGCGGGTAAGCCTCTTTAAACATTTACCATTATTGAAAAAACTATTTCGTATATCACAATTAATAATTATGTTACCGCATTTACGAAAAATCACAACTTTTGTTTTTTCACTATTCACAGTTGATTTCCATTGTGAGCATTATCTTGAAAGTTCTGAAAGTATTCGTGGCAAAAACTCGATAATGTTTTCAAAAAATTCATAAATTTCGCTTGCTTCTGATTCCTAGTTTTAACAGTTTGTATCTCAGGTTAACTACGTCTACACTAGCAAAGACTTTGCGAAAATCAACAAAACAGCGATATAAATGTCTCTTTTCACTAAAGGATTTAGTTATAATTGAACGTAGAGCAAATATCGCATCTACAGTACTGAGACCACCGCGAATTCCAATACACTATTGGCCTTTTTTGTGTTAATGAAATACTTGTAGCCAGCATTTAGGAGATGATGTCCTCTCTTCCATCCCCCCAGAAAATCCACCTGTGTCTGTGTCATTCGATAACAGTAATAATAGAAATGGCGATGCCGATATACCTTTGGATGAGCTCTATGAATATTTCAAAAAAATTAACACCTCTGAGGATGACGAGGATGAAGTTATCACTCCAGATACAGCTGAAAATGGGTTTGATTTTATACTGAATAGTGAAGTGACTGAAAATGAAATCAGACAAGTTATTTGTAACCTTCCTAATAATATGGTGTCAGGTTTTGATAATATTATTAATGATTATATAAAACATACATAGTCCACTCTTCTTCCTACAGTGTATATATGTTAAACTTTTTTAATGTTATTTTTATGTGTACCAGCAGCATTGACTTTTACAGTAGTTAAACCTATATACAAAAAGAAAGGTGACCCTAAAAATCTCGATAACTATCGAGTGATTACACTAGTCTCTTGTCACGGTAAAGTATTTACTGCTATTGTGCATTCAAGATTAAAGAAGAAATTGATCTAATTTCCAATGTCCAAGCTGGCTCTAGAAAAGGTTACTCTACAACTGAAAACATATTTACCCTGCACCCTTTGATATCTATATACATGTACATGAACCTTTCCAAAACTAAACAACTATTTTGTTCATTTATTGATTTCAGAAAACCTTTCGATACTGTTTGGAGGGTAGGATTATGGAAGAAATTATTAAAAAGTAATATCACGGGATTTTTTTTTAAATTTTATAATTAGTCTTGATGATAACACTAAATATTGTGTAAAAACTAGCTATGGTATGACCGATATCTTCACATGTCATGTCGGGGTAAAACAAGGAACAAAAATCTCTCCCCATTTTCGTTCTCGATATATTAAACGATCTGGATGATTTTAATGCATAATAATGTTGATCAACTTCATTATATCGATACTCTCTTCCAAGAACGCATGAGCATATTTGTTAAATTATTATTTGCTATATGCAGATGACAAAGTTGTTATTTCAGAAACAGCAGAAGGTCTTCAGAAAGCTTTTCGTGAATTCGAAATATATTGCGACATGGAAACTTAAGTTGATCTTAATAAAACAAACGTGGTAATCTTTGAAAAAAGAAAAAGTAATGTAAAGAATGTTCGTTTTACTCTCTTTGATGAAATGTTGGATACCCAGGACAGTTATTCTTTTCTAAGACTGATGTTTAGATATACAGGATGTGTAATGGCAGTTTCTCTAAGGCGAGAAAAAAACTTGCCGAGCAGGCTCAAAACGTAATGTATGCATTACAACAGAAAAGAAAATAGAAATATGATATTAATACCAATAGACGTACAGTTGAAATCGTTTGATATTTGAATCTCTCCCATATTTTTTATACTCGTCAGAGTTTTGGGGGTTTGAAAATGCTAATGTGAGTGAGAAGTTGCATGTACAATTCTGTAAAAAAAAAATAGGTGTTCGTAGTTCCACAGAAAATATAATGGTATGTGGTGAAACGGGCAGATACCCCCTAAATATTGATGTTAAGTCCAGAATGATAGTGTTCTGGTATACATTAATTACAGGAGAAAATAAATTATCAAGTTTAATGTTCAAGCTTCTGTTGAATTTACATGTTAATGATTTTACTGATTTCAAATGGATTTCTTATATTAAGAATATACTTAATAGTACGGGATTAATTTATAACTTACGTTTGGTTACATCAAAATATCTGCACTGTGAATAAAA
Organism: Pecten maximus; assembly: GCF_902652985.1. NCBI lineage: Eukaryota > Metazoa > Mollusca > Bivalvia > Pectinida > Pectinidae > Pecten > Pecten maximus. The sequence continues at coordinate 7,568,622 of NC_047033.1, read as the reverse complement.
ATCACCATAAATTAGGCTTAAAAGCCATTCTCCAAGAGCAATTTATACAACAGTGGTATGCTGATATTGATAAATCATCCCGTGGTTAAAACATATGCAGTATTTAAACATCTGTTCCAGATTGAAAAAAATATTTAACTTTGATTAAATAATAAGATAGAATTACAATATGCAAATTCAGAACTAGTAATATATTTCTTCCAGTTGAGACAGGGCGATGGACTGGAACGTCACGTGAAAATAGGATTTGTCCGCTATGTTTTGCTGGAGTTGGATGCGAGCATCAATATATTTGTTTATCCTCAAATATATATTTAAGTCTTTGAAAAAAGTATATACCTAGTTATTATACTTGTAACCCATCTATTCATAAAATAAAAGGAGTATTATCATAATGCAATATTATAGTATTATCCAATCTAGTTTTGTTCATCCAATTACTTGAAAGACATCTGAAAAATAATATGTGAATTTCAAACACCAATTTGTAAAATATATATATATTGTATAAATATTGAAATCATATGTTTTGAAACATACATGTTATCATAAGTACTACTGTATGGTTGAATATACCATCCTGTATTAAACGAACTTTTATGCAGTGTATATTACAAAATTTGTCAAAATGTGTGTGTCTCACTATTCTGTACAAAATATATAATGTATTATACTGTTTAGATTTTTGTTGGCCTCTTGTCGCACATAAGAAATCTTGTTTCAATATGTATTCACTTTAAGCCTTACGACTCATAAGCATACTAAAATATTACATCAAATAATATACAATCCTTAATATATAATACAAATTAACGAAAGATGGACAGCATAATTATAATTACTTTACATATACAGTAGATTTATGAAAATATATCATATTGAAAATAAATATTACAGTAAGGTTACAGATGTTATGACATTTCTGAGCGGCAATATCGAATGGATAAGTGAGTGGAGTATACAATAGTGTAGTCAGGGGATAGACGGCTATAATGTTGGTAAACTGATATGAGTGAAAACAAAATAAGTTAAAGCTGATATCTAGAACCTGCTGTAAAACACAACTTCAAGTACTTCCCTAAATTACAAAGCTCTTTCCCGTTACGTACAGACAACAGCTGGACAAGTTTATATGTAGATGGGCGATTCCAGTAATATATTTTTTATGGACTTGTTTAGATTATCTTTGTAGAATGGACATACTAAAACAAAATGAAACTCATCCCCTACCTAGTTTTGGTCACAATAACGACAGATTCTGTTCGCTCTTGGAATATTTCAATACCTACCTTCTACATAGAGCTGGTGAGATGACAGTCGTGATTTCGAAATGATTTTAAGATATATATCTGGAATAGACTTTGTTTAAAAAAATGTAACGTATAACTATCAATAAGGAATTTATACAAAAAGCATTTTGATGACATTTCAACAAATTCATTTCTAACTTCAATAAAATTATCTATCAGATGCTGCCCAAAACAATGTAAAAATACCCTTTCATTATCGACATAATGAGTATACTAAACATCACAGAAACCAGAAGACAGTTATAAATTTTTAACTTGACAACGCCAATTACAGTTTATGTTAATACAATCATACATGTCGTCATAAATTAACTTTAGAACGCAATTATCATATTCAATTAATTTCAACAAATATTTAATAATTCGACATTTTCTGGTTATATATAGAGGCAGACGTTCTAATTCAGTTTAAACCATAAACGATGACGTACTCTTCTTAACATTCAATATTATTTTTAAAAAAATCAACATGTACTTTTTCTACTGATTCCGCAGCATTAAAATTATTAAGAATAGAGGATACATAAACATATAAAAAACATTCAGTTTGGATTCTACATTGAGGGACATACTAATACGTACTGAATTATACATACATTTTCGACCTTATTAATCGATTATTGATTGTGCTTTTGTAAATTTACAATTAAAGTTAAACAGTACACCAAAATGAGTAAATCCGTCAACAATTTCTATTTCATTGTCATCATAATAAAAAAACTCACTAACACGTAATTCTCCGCCATTTCGGAATACAATAATTTTTGTTTTCTCAGTATCAACGGTAAGCTGCTATTTGTCACTGTATTGCTTTAGGGAGTCTAACATTTTCTGCAAACCGGAAGCAGATTCTGAAAAGAGGAAAGTGTCATCTGCATACATTAGAAGGAACAAAGACATATCTCTTAAGAATAAAGCGTCACAGGAGGTGTTAATAAGCTAATTTTCTAAATCATTTACATACATAGAGCAAAGAAAGGCAGATAATCCCTCCACTCGCATTAAGCCTTGTGAGGTTGAAAAAAAATACAGACAGTTCAGATTTGTACCTAACACATGACTTTAACCCGTCATATAAAGATCTGGAAGTATTTAGTAGTTTTCCCCGAATACCTTTATGAAAAAGCTTCAAACATAATTGATTTCTATTTACACTATCGAAGTTCTTACGATAATCAACCAAACAACAGTCAAGCTTACGCTTGTCAGACAGAATTTGTACATTGACAATAGTCAGTCAATCAATCAATCAATCAATCAATCACAATCAATCAATCAATCAATATTTTATTAGCATGTCACACAATACATCACATATAACACATGCATATAAAATACATTGTATATATATAAAAAACGTTACTGATAAAATTCACCAATTTAAAATATTTTTCCATAATTGTTATTGATGTACTGCTCAACCGCAGACAACTTATGCGACAATGTCACAGTTGTTGGCGTCTATACGTATATAAAAGCGTAAGCGACTTAGCAAGTAAAATTGTAAGTCATTACATTGCGTGATTTATTTCTTATTCTTAATATGACATTCTGAATGCTTTTTTTTTTTTTTTTTTTGTCTGCTTTATTGTCAAACAAAATCTCCGGTAAGGAGGAAATAAAGAATGATGATGGTATCGTATTGCTCTCTTTTAATAGTTTCATGAGCAGGGCACACACAAAGGAACTGTTCTTCATTCTCTGCTATGGTTGGACAGAGAGGACAGTACCTCTCGTCCTATAGTATATTATGAAACCGACCTGTCTCAATACGGAGACATCCAAGTCTGAATTTAGCTAATCTCTTGGCATATTACACAATACATAATAATCCGGCATTTTATCGTTTTTAAATTTACGTTGTGTTCTTAGTTTATTTTGATGTTCATTCTTGTCTAGCCACATATTTGTGAACCAAATTATTTCATCCACCCTCATTAACTGTTTTTTTTTTTATATCCGAGAGTTTATATTTTTTGATCCAGCACCAGTAAGGACTTCAGTTAAGTCATGTTTTTCCGCTAGTTTTCCAACTCTAGCTTCCCATCAATTACCGCGTCTTGCAGACCAATTATGAGCTTTATACAATCGTCGATTCCTGACTGTGTTTCCAAGATGGACACACAGTCGAAATACTTCAAGTCGTTGTTTTGTTAAACATGTTGACCAGCCCATTTCATTGTTGCTTCTAGTATTAGACGCGAGTTTCCTTAAGACGAGAAAAAAATTCATTGTACGATTTTGAATATTATTGATCAATCTGTGTTCCGTTTGGCCCGAGATTGCTCAGCCATATGATAAAATTGACTGGACTAGGGATTAAAATAGCTTTGTGGAGACATTGTATGACATTCCTCCAGAAATGATAAGCTTTGTAGACAAAATTCCAAGTGCACGGCCCGCCGATTTAGATAGTTCTTTAACAGCAGTTTTTAAAGTAAGGTGTTGGTCAAACCATACACCGAGATACTTATATTTTTCAACTACATGTATATTTATATTTTGGAATCCAAGATAAAAACACTCATCTGTCAAAGGTTGACTTGAATAACGGAAGTGCACAACGTTTGATTTGCTGTGGTTTACGGATAATTCCCATTTGTTACACCATTCATTTACGAGATTAATTAAAAGTTACAGGATTAATGCTGATGGCGCGAAAAACACTATGTCATCGGCGAAGAATAACGAAGCGAAATTTAAGTTGTCTACATCTATACCAAGATTTAATTGTCGAAGTTCGTCAGTCAAGTCATTGATGAAGACAGAAAACAATGTTGGTAAGGGCAAACATTCTTGTTTTAGACCGCATCCGACCTTGAACCAGTCAGTCAGAAGGTCGTCTACTTAAACACAACATTCGACGTCCTCGTAGAGAGAGCGTATGGTTTATAACAAAATCTTCCTTTGATTCCTTAATTACTAAGGGTTTTTTTTAATCCATAGTAGGCTGCGGTCGACGGTATCGAACGCCCTTTTCAAGTCAATAAAACAGGTAAGTAAAGCTAAGTGTGATGATAGATTTGAAAATTACCAAATACAGGTAAGTGACCATGTTTTACTTGAAACTTACCTGGTGGTAACTCAAGTATAACCACGCCTGGCTAAAGTGTGAAAATAGAAATGTTGGCCAGAGTGGAATGGTGTTCAATCAGAATGTTGGCAAGAGTGGAATGGTGTTCAGTCAGAATGTTGACCAGAGTGGAATGGTGTTCAATCAGAATGTTGGCCTGAGTTGAATGGTGTTCAATCAGAATGTTGGCAAGAGTGGAATGGTGTTCAGTCAGAATGTTGGTCAGGGTGGAATGGTGTTCAATCAGAATGTTGGCAAGAGTGGAATGGTGTTCAATCAGAATGTTGGCCTGAGTTGAATGGTGTTCAATCAGAATGTTGGCCAGGGTGGAATGGTGTTCAGTCAGAATGTTGACCAGAGTGGAATGGTGTTCAATCAGAATGTTGGCCTGAGTTGAATGGTGTTCAATCAGAATATTGGCCAGAGTGGAATGGTGTTCAATCAGAATATTGGCCCGAGTTGAATGGTGTTCAATCAGAATATTGGCCAGAGTGGAATGGTGTTCAATAAGAATGTTGGCTAGACTGGAATGAACCCTGACGTCATAGACTGAAGAGTGTCGACTGACAGGTGCAAATCGCGTACTTCGATGTACGATATATCGGCACTCGGTTAACCGATTTTGAAGCAGTCACCAACATTCTTTGGTGTTCAATCAGAATGTTGGCCTGAGTTGAATGGTGTTCAATCAGAATGTTGGCAAGAGTGGAATGGTGTTCAGTCAGAATCATGACCAGAGTGGAATGGTGTTCAGTCAGAATGTTGGCAAGAGTGGAATGGTGTTCAATCAGAATGTTGGCCTGAGTTGAATGGTATTCAATCAGAATGTTGGCAAGAGTGGAGTGGTGTTCAATCAGAATGTTGACCAGAGTGGAATGGTGTTCAATCAGAATGTTGGCCTGAGTTGAATGGTGTTCAATCAGAATGTTGGCCACAGTGGAATGGTGTTCAATCAGAATGTTGACCAGAGTGGAGTGGTTTTCAATAGGAATGTTGGCCATAGTGGAATGGTGTTCAATCAGAATGTTGGCCAGAGTGGAATGGTGTTCAATCAGAATGTTGGCCTGAGTTGAATGGTGTTCAATCAGAATGTTGGCCAGAGTGGAATAGTGTTCAATCAGAATGTTGACCAGAGTGGAATGGTTTTCAATAGGAATGTTGGCCATAGTTGAATGGTGTTCAATCAGAATGTTGGCCAGAGTGGAATGGTGTTCAATCAGAATGTTGGCAAGAGTGGAATGGTGTTCAATCAGAATGTTGGCCCGAGTTGAATGGTGTTCAATCAGAATGTTGGCCAGAGTGGAATGGTGTTCAATAGGAATGTTGGCCATAGTGGAATGGTTTTCAATAGGAATGTTGGCCATAGTGGAATGGTGTTCAATCAGAATGTTGGCCTGAGTTGAATGGTGTTCAATCAGAATGTTGGCCCGAGTGGAATGGTGTTCAATAGGAATGTTGGCCAGAGTGGAATGGTGTTCAATCAGAATGTTGGCCCGAGTTGAATGGTGTTCAATCAGAATGTTGGCCAGAGTGGAATGGTTTTCAATAGGAATGTTGGCCAGAGTGGAATGGTGTTCAATAGGAATGTTGGCCATAGTGGAATGGTTTTCAATAGGAATGTTGGCCATAGTGGAATGGTGTTCAATCAGAATGTTGGCCATAGTGGAATGGTGTTCAATCAGAATGTTGGCCTGAGTTGAATGGTGTTCAATCAGAATGTTGACCAGAGTGGAATGGTTTTCAATAGGAATGTTGGCCATAGTGGAATGGTGTTCAATCAGAATGTTGGCCTGAGTTGAATGGTGTTCAGTCAGAATGTTGGCCAGAGTGGAATGGTGTTCAATCAGAATGTTGGCCATAGTGGAATGGTGTTCAATCAGAATGTTGGCCAGAGTGGAATGGTGTTCAATCAGAATGTTGGCCCGACTTGAATGGTGTTCAATCAGAATGTTGGCCAGGGTGGAATGGTGTTCAATCAGAATGTTGGCCAGTGTGGAATGATGTTCAATAGGAATGTTGGCCATAGTGGAATGGTGTTCAATCAGAATGTTAGCCCGAGTTGAATGGTGTTCAATCAGAATGTTGGCCAGTGTGGAATGGTGTTCAATCAGAATGTTGGCCAGAGTGGAATGGTGTTCAATCAGAATATTGGCCCGAGTTGAATGGTGTTCAATCAGAATGTTGGCCAGAGTGGAATGGTGTTCAATCAGAATATTGGCCCGAGTTGAATGATGTTCAATCAGAATATTGGCCCGAGTTGAATGGTGTTCAATCAGAATATTGGCCAGAGTGGAATGGTGTTCAATAGGAATGTTGGCTAGACTGGAATGAACCCTGACGTCATAGACTGAAGAGTGTCGACCGACAGGTGCAAATCGCGTACTTCGATGTACGATATATCGGCACTCGGTTAACCGATTTTGAAGCAGTCACCGACATTCTTTGGTGATAACATAGCATAACATCTATGAATATCGTTTTTCGTTCAGGTTACACTTTAAAGGGGTAGACCACATGTATTCGAAATAATGACACCATCACTGTTTATAATAAGAGAGATGTCTAAATCTAGCCCATATGGACCTGAAGTGCATTTGAAAATTCGGTAAAGGTGATACCCCGTGGTCTAGAGGATTCCCTGGGGAACCTACAAATTTGTTACAGTTTATAAGTGTAAATGGACCTTCCCTAGTGTGTAAAGCACATTTTCAGACATTTAGGGGGCTATATTATCGGCTCGGGAAGATAATGTTCCCTCGGGGAAACAATCCTCCATATTCCCCTCAGACAAGGGCACTATTTATTTTATTATACCGAATAGATATCAATTTATCGATATCCTCAAATATTGAGGCAAACCTCTTGGACGTCTGCTCCATGTTTACAAGTTGTCTGTGTAACTGTTGCGTTTGTAAGAATTGTCTCCCTTCTCAATGTTCGGGATTTTCCGTAAGAAACAATCGTGCGTTTTCGGGCGGAGCGGGACACATTGCAATATCCCACGGCAATGTTGACCGCTGTTTCTGACACTGCATATTGTTTCAGGTCATGTGATTAGGAATTGACCAATAATAAGGCGAGAATCTTACATAAGGTATAATAATATAATTTAGTAAATGACAACCCCGGTGCTTATAGACAAATTCTTATCTGGGTAGAGTGGTTCATTCTGATCTATCGGAGTTACTTGCCTTCGTTTCACTTGGTCACAACATGATATAAGTGACAGCTTGAATTGACAGTCGATAAGAGCTGAGAATCTTTTTAGACAAGGGTCAAAATCAAAGGGCTGACTACCATTTGTCATTTGAAGGTGGCATATACGAGGATTTAAAGTTCGTTTTTGCTGTTAGAATAACAAGATAAAATCAGGTTACTTATTTACTTAATTGTGTGGTTTATCGCCATAAAACGTCTAAAATACACCACAGGGGCTCGATTTAAGAATTTTGAGTAATGTATGCCATCATTTAATAACCACCACGTTATATTATACATATGAATATTTAATCATTGAACTGTTTTCAGTTAGAAGTTATAGCCTAATGAATGCAACTGGGTAAAAGCAAATCTAATGAAGCGCGATAGCTACGACCTTTGAGTTGTTTCAAGGCCATTTATTAAAAAAAACCTTGATAATTTAATTGAATAATGTGTCGTTACAGAGATCAATACTGATGTCCATCCTGTTTTACCTTGTATCATTGTTATCCATTTGTTAATATTCATATTCTCTGCGCTCTACTGTTTATAAGAATAAATAATTGTCACCGTCTTAGAGGTTTGGGGTCCCTGTTTTTTTGGAAAGGTGAGATATCAATGACTTTTGATGGTGGGGCTCTCACTTAGAACTTATCACAGGGCAGATTATGTGTCAAAGGGAGAGATCAAGTGGCTTTGCTTGTACATATAGTGTTAAATACGGCCACTTTCACTCAGCTATTTGACCATGTCTTGTTTGCACAGTTGGTAGAGCCGATGATTACCACGCCAGAGACCTAGGTTCGATTCCTGTCGGAACGCTCGATAGGCATGTGTTTTTCTTGATCTTTCACAAATGTACAAAAATCACATATTTGAATAAGTCTGGCCTTTAAATACGGACTAGAGAAGCGGAAGTTGAACTCCTTTAGTTGTCTTTAATAACGGGAGCTGATAATAGTGTCGTTATCAGTACTGTAGGTGTGGTGGGTCATTCATTATGAGGTATTGCTGTATTTACCTGTGTACATGCGTGGCAACACCAGGAAGTCTATCGGGTATTCAATAGCGCACGTGTGTACAGGGCGGGGTATGAGGTACAGCTGATTTACCTTACAGGTGATATTTTCTCCAGTGGGAGTAGACAAGGGGACAACATTTGCTGACGGGAATTGGAATCTAAGGTAAGATTTGGTTTTGGTAATCATAATGGTTGAAGACGATTTGCTTGAAATTCGTTGTTGTCGAAAACAGATGTTATCAGATTTTACAATGACGTAATACAATGCTCACTCAGATACAATATGGCGTTCATTATTAAATCTGGTATATCATATTGATTTTAGACATTTGGATTTTTGAATAAGATTTCGTCTAGAAATTGCATGGAATCATTTAACCGACTTCAGATTATTTTTTTTTTTTTTAACATTGTATTCGGGGATTTGATTTCAGTATACCATTGATGGTATTTTTGACTGCCTGAAATAATACGTATACTGTATCAACAACATTTGACTCTAGGGTAGGATTGAATAAGCGTCAACTAAAAAGCCCTGATTCTCATAAATGGATTTACACAGTTATTCCTTAATTAATAAACGTTATTACGGCTGACGACAACATACTGGCTCTACTACTGTACGTTGCTTAATGAAGAATGATTTATCTATGAAAAGATAAGCTGTCATGACAAATTCGTTCGTCTGCAATGCTGTGTTGACATTCATATCTGCTATAAATGACCTATTAAATTTGTTACTGATAGTGCTTACAATACATTTCATGGAGAAGCCTTTTTGACAAGTGATCATCCACATGCATGGTCATTAAAGCAATGGCAAATACAGTTTAATGATTACCACACCAGTCGGGTGGATGCACACATACACTTGCTATACATTTGTTTAATGGGGACTATCACAACATTTCATCTTTTTAACGTGTTACATGTATAATACTGAACTTCCTTAAGCTTTCACTGAACATTACTGTATTACTGCATCGTAAGAGAGAAAGTGAACAAAGCAATAATAAGTGTAATCTTAATTTGCACAAAACGTATAAAGATAACGACCCAGTTTCAATGACCTCTCCACGCCATCTTACCGTTATCCAATTTTAAGTGGTATATGGTTTCCCTTTAGAAATATCATTAACAGCTTCGTTTGATCAGCCTATATCTCGGAGATGAAGCTGAAGTGACAGCTGTTCCAGCGTCACGTGTGACCTGGTAGCCAATGAAAAGTAACGCCGTAATGTCTTAGTACGGTATAATAAGATAGGTGACGAAAATCATCTTCTCCGTACGCGTGCTGGGGCTCAAACTAGTGGCATCTCGCTCTCTGGTACTGATAAAACTTCCCTACTAGACTAGGCTAACTTCCCCGCTAGACTAGGCTAACTTCCCCGATAGACTAGGCTAACTTCCCCGCTAGACTAGGCTAAATTCCCCGCTAGCCTGGGCTAGTAGGGTGGTCTAGAGATGTGAACAGTTTCGGCGATTTACCCATACAGGTATGCATTGGACTTAGGAAGGTTTTTTTTTTTTTGGATCGCACAGGCGCATGAAAATAGCCTCCAGCGAGGCATTTGAAAAGTTCAAAAACTAATTATCCCTCATATAACGTAAACTTCGCTCCCCTAATCATACCGGTACATTGCAAACGAATGTAGGAGCCACTATACATATATATATTTGTATGGATAACCTTCCGCCTTCGTTGACATACGTATTGTTTATCTTGAGCCGTGTATTACCGTAGCTGTGTTGTAAAATAGCAATGATTAAGAAAAAGAAGAAAGAAAACAAAAACTTTGAAACTTGAAACCCATTACACATTCCTGTGATAACTACACATAAACTCATTACACATTCCTGTGATAACTACACATAAACTCATGACACATTCCTGTGATAACTACACAGAAACCTATTACACATTCCTGTGATAACTACACAGAAACCCATTACACATTCCTGTGATAAGGACACGGAAACACAATACAATTCCTGTGATAACTACACAGAAACCCATTACACATTCCTGTAATAACTACACAGAAACCCATTACACATTCCTGTGATAACTACACAGAAACATATTACACATTCCTGTTATAACTACACAGAAACCCATTACACATTCCTGTTATAACTACACAGAAACCCATTACACATTCCTGTGATAACTACACAGAAACCCATTACACATTCCTGTTATAACTACACAGAAACCCATTACACATTCCTGTTATAACTACACAGAAACCCATTACATATTCCTGTGATAACTACACAGAAACCTATTACACATTCCTGTGATAACTACACAGAAACCCATTACACATTCATGTGATAAGGACACGGAAACACAATACACATTCCTGTGATAACTACACAGAAACCCATTACACATCCCTGTAATAACTACACAGAAACCCATTACACATTCCTGTGATAACTACACAGAAACCCATTACACATTCCTGTGATAACTACACAGAAACCCATTACACATTCCTGTGATAACTACACAGAAACCAATTACACATTCATGTGATAACTACACAGAAACCCATTACACATTCCTGTAATAACTACACAGAAACCCATTACACATTCCTGTGATAACTACACAGAAACCCATTACACATTACTGTGATAACTACACAGAAACCCATTACACATTCCTGTGATAACTACACAGAAACCCATTACACATTCCTGTGATAACTACACAGAAACCCATTACACATTCCTGTGATAACTACACAGAAACCCATTACACATTCCTGTGATAACTACACAGAAACCCATTACACATTCCTGTGATAACTACACAGAAACCCATTACACATTCCTGTGATAACTACACAGAACCCCATTACACATTCATGTGATAACTACACAGAAACCCATTACACATTCCTGTAATAACTACACAGAAACCCATTACACATTCCTGTGATAACTACACAAAAACCCATTACACATCCCTGTGATAACTACACAGAAACCCATTACACATTCCTGTGATAACTACACAGAAACCCATTACACATTCCTATGATAACTACACAGAAACCCATTACACATTCCTGTGATAACTACACAGAAACCCATTACACATTCCTGTTATAACTACACAGAAACCCATTACACATTCCTGTTATAACTACACAGAAACCCATTACACATTCCTGTAATAACTACACAGAAACCCATTACACATTCCTGTGATAACTACACAGAAACACAATACACATTCCTGTGATAACTACACAGAAACCCATTACACATTACTGTGATAACTACACAGAAACCCATTACACATTCCTGTGATAACTACACAGAAACCCATTACACATTCCTGTGATAACTACACAGAAACCCATTACACATTCCTGTGATAACTACACAGAAACCTATTACACATTCCTGTGATAACTACACAGAAACCTATTACACATCCCTGTGATAACTACACAGAAACCCATTACACATCCCTGTGATATAAACTACACAAAAACCTATTACACATTCCTGTAATAACTACACAGAAACCTATTACACATCCCTGTGATAACTACACAGAAACCTATTACACATTCATGTGATAACTACACAGAAACCCATTACACATTCCTGTTATAACTACACAGAAACCTATTACACATTCATGTGATAACTACACAGAAACCCATTACACATTCCTGTTATAACTACACAGAAACCCATTACACATTCCTGTGATAACTACACAGAAACCCATTACACATTCCTGTGATAACTACACAGAAACCCATTACACATTCCTGTGATAACTACACAGAAACCCATTACACATTCCTGTGATAAGGACACGGAAACACAATACACATTCCTGTGATAACTGCACAGAAACCCATTACACATTCCTGTAATAACTACACAGAAACCCATTACACATTCCTGTAATAACTACACAGAAACCCATTACACATTCCTGTGATAACTACACAGAAACCCATTACACATTCCTGTGATAACTACACAGAAACCCATTACACATTCCTGTGATAACTACACAGAAACCCATTACACATTCCTGTGATAACTACACAGAAACCCATTACACATTCCTGTTATAACTACACAGAAACCCATTACACATTCCTGTTATAACTACACAGAAACCCATTACACATTCCTGTTATAACTACACAGAAACCCATTACACATTCCTGTTATAACTACACAGAAACCCATTACACATTCCTGTTATAACTACACAGAAACCCATTACACATTCATGTGATAACTACACAGAAACCTATTACACATTCCTGTTATAACTACACAGAAACCCATTACACATTCCTGTTATAACTACACAGAAACCCATTACACATTCCTGTGATAACTACACAGAAACCTATTACACATTCCTGTGATAACTACACAGAAACCCATTACACATTCCTGTGATAAGGACACGGAAACACAATACACATTCCTGTGATAACTACACAGAAACCCATTACACATTCCTGTAATAACTACACAGAAACCCATTACAAATTCCTGTGATAACTACACAGAAACCCATTACACATTCCTGTGATAACTACACAGAAACCCATTACACATTCCTGTGATAACTACACAGAAACACAATACACATTCCTGTGATAACTACACAGAAACCCATTACACATCCCTGTGATTTAAACTACACAAAAACCCATTACACATTCCTGTGATAAGGACACAATATACACGGTCTATTTTGGATGTTATGGCTCACGAATCTGTTTTGTATTATGTACAGGCTAAATGAAATACGGACCAATAATAAGCACAGGGACTTGAGAATTAGTTGCAGTCTTTACATGTATTTGGACTTATAGCACTTTTTCAGACGTTTTGGGGGGCTAGATTAAAATTCGAGGTCCAAATACATGTAAACTAACCCATTCTCAAGTCCCTGTAATAACACGCATGCTACGTGTACGTATACCCCAACACATGTCCAGATACTCGATGGGATACTACATATGATCAAAACGATGGAAAGGGCGTCGTCTGTAAAATTGTCATCACTACCCGGATGTTAAGGCCATTGTTTCCTTGTACAGTGTAATATACCTGTGTAGGATTTATCCCATACCCGGGACAGATCTTCAGGTTTGTCAAACAAGGAAGTAATTAAACAATCAGTATTTGTTCAATATTTGAACATCATATTAATTCCTGTTAAAATATTGGATCGGGATAAATATTTCCTATGTACAAATACAAACATAAATGCATTATCAATTGATCGAGCAGTTTTTCTCGTTAGGATGTGAACGTTTTTGCTTGAGCAACATCTCGATCTAGCTGGGTGGATTGTGCACGCGATGCACCCTGGGAGGGATTGGGATGAACAAGGTCAAGGTCATCACCATTTTAACGCCGATCATACTACTTCGAATAACAGGAGACCGCGTGAAGAAGCAAATACATGTATATGCACTTATGATGAATTGAATTAATGTGTTCCAGAGAATTTCTCAAAATATCTCATTAAATGTGAATCTATGAAAATATCAAAAATTAAATAGATAATAAAAATTAATCTTACCGGTGCCGATTGCATGAAACGATAGATCCAGACGGCTATTTGATCTGTGAGCACCCTGGGGTTTATTTTGCCTCAGTTCAAAACGCACCAATGATCCATTCGTTTGACAACATATGGTCCAATCCTTTCATTTCAATTTAACACCACGTTATATTTTCAGCTGACTATTTTGAAAGCTTTCGCGCTTAGGTATTCCTCTTCAAATAAAAATAATCAAAATGATTTAATGCAATGCAAAACTATAATTAATATGCGGTAAGTGATAAGTAAACAGCATAGGTATATGATATCAAATCCAATTGTTCATCCTTAAACCATAAATAAAAGTATAAATCAAAAACAAAAGACCTTGAAACAACATGTATCAAGTTAAACAATTGATATATTGGGACATACGACAATTAAATTACCTTATGAAGTTGAAACATAATCAGATTTAATACAAATACAAAACACCAAAATAAAATAACAGAAGTGTAGAAAAACTGATTTTGTTTTAAAATTCAACTAATTATTTTGTGAATTAGATATTAATTTAGCTATGTAATGGAATGACCGCACGTTCATAACTTTGTTATTTTTAATTCAAATATATAAAGCAAACATAGGTAATATGCTTAAAAGACTCGTGTCACTGATCCCTGTTCGACGTAGTTACTTATCAGTAGCGTTTATCAACATTCTTCAATGAACATTTTATATTTCTAATAATTTTGCAGTAATCTTATACTTTATCTGAATTCTAGAAATACCGAGTTTTACCTATAATTCGATTAGTGATTTCTGTGTCAAACTCCACTCATGTTGCTATAGAAAAGGCAATGCACAATATATGTTTAATTTAAATCAATGCCCTTGTACATGACGTTTTTCTTTTCAATTGTACCTTCTATGATCTATTTTATTGATTTGATATGTTAATTTTTTTAATTAACAGAGCTAATGTCAATATTGCGAAATAAATGAAAATTCTTGAATTTTGTATCATGTCTTTTAATTGTTGGTTTATGTTTCTTCCTGAATAAAGGTCAACTTGGCTTGCCATAAAGACCTCGATCAAAGTAGTTTATGAATAGTTAATATGTTTATGTTGTGCTAGTCCTCGTTTTAGATTTGACTTTTTAGAAAGTCATATCTAAATCGAATATATGAATAAATTAAATAGTGTATGGTTGATATGGCGTTTTATTGATGCGTCATTAAAACCAATAGTGTGTTTTCGTTTTGTTTGCGTAATGGATTGTCACGTCTCTATAGCCCTCTCGACACCGACATAAAACTGTAATATTTATTTGTTTATTGTTATAATATACACGTCATGGAGGAGTGTATGGTGAGGTTGTGGATGATCTGGGCAGGGATCATGATATACATGTATCCCATACACCGTTTTTACAGCAAACGGCTTCATCTGTATTAATTACTTGCCAAAAAATGAAAAAAAAAATATATGTATTGAAGTTCTTAAAAAGAGTTGCAGAATAAACATGTTCCAATGTATGATCAGAAAAATATATATAACTCTGGTATGATGGACACTAAACAGCCAGATCACGTCAGTTAGTCTTCCTCTCCCAGAATGCTTTGCGATTTTCTCATCATTATTCTCCGCCAGGTCATCGCTACACTCCATTCGGACAACCTCGGGCCTTTCCCGCAAGCTCTGAAAAACACAAGAATACCCGAGAAGTCCCGATTGTGCTTCACTCGCAAAGGACCAGTCGTGGGTAACCAGGTTGATATTTTCATTGGTTAATTTCTATATCCGGTGACTTAAATGTACGTATTACTAAGTTAAGACTCGAGAAATCTCAATCGTTTCTTACGAGCATGTAATGGGGAAGCAGGACAGCCTATACACACAAAGTATTGTATTTCAGCGTCTAGAGTAAATATACCCTTTGGTCGATAAACAAAAAAGGAGGATATCTGAAACGTCTCGCTTTTCAGAATGACTTTAATGAAACAGTGACAAATGCACTTATGACAATGGCACTGTTGACATTTGTTGCTTCAGCGGAAGTAACGATATCCATGATGACAGAAAATGTGCTATAAATATACGCACACACCGGAGTTGGAATTCTTACTCAAGATGGCTACTCGCTACTGGTCCTCTGTGTAGCGTACGCAAGGGAGGTAACTGATCCATCCACATCTAACCTCGCGCAATGTACTGTGGGAGAGGGGTACCTTGGATAAGGTAGCTCTGGGACAGATCGCATACAATAATGCTTTTACATATGTACGCAAACGCGTGCACGGAACAAACATGGACTTTCCATTTCGGGAATAATTCCAAATGTCATGATGCTTGGTATGATTGCAGACGATTTGTTTATATTTCGGCAAGATACGTCAGGGCTCGGATGCCAATCGGAAAACCACTTGTGTATTTCCGTCATACCTTCTGAAAAACATACCGAAGTTGGTTTGTTTTTGTTTAACATCCTATTAACAGCCAGGGTCATTTAAGGACGTGCCAGGTTTTGCAGGTGAAGGAAAGCCGGAGTACCCGGAGAAAAAACCACCGGCCTACAGTCAGTACCTGGCAACTGCCCCACGTAGGTTTCGAACTCGCAACCCAGAGGTGGAGGGCTAGTGATAAAGTGTCGGGACAACTTAACCACTCGGCCACCGCGGCCCATACACACCATCGACAATCGATCGCTGCTAGGTGATCATAATATAATGCAGGAAGGAGGAAGTTATTATTGTAACAAAGTAAAACATTTTAACTGGCTGACTACGACTTATAACAGAGACCAAAAAATAGTTTTACCCAACATTCGAAAGTAATTTGTGGTTTTGACAGGTACAAATCTATTTACACAAAAATGGACATTGTTAGAAATCTGATTACTGAGTAGTTATTTATTAGTTATTTAAAACAAAGACAAAAATTACAAAAACAAAAACAAAACAAAAAACAAAAAACAACAACAACAAAAAAACGGAAAGAAAAAGGAGGGGGGGGGGGGGGGGGGGGGGGGGGGGCACACAAGTGAATATGGAGACACATTGGCATATGGTACATGTATATCCTAAAAAAATAATATAAAGCTGTCATACATCTGCTTCGTCCTAGGATTCATCAGTGGTACTAGGGGACAGATTTTGTAAGTCAGGAATATCTAAACCGTCAAAACAATTGCTGACACCTAACCTATCTGTAAAAGAGGAGCACAGGGATTCTATACCTTAACAATAACGGTAATGTGTGGATATAAAAGTTTAAAGAACATGACTTCAGTGGCACCACCTGGATTAGACTATATTATAATAAAAGGACGTCGTCGTAAAACAGAAGCCGCTTTTCCTTCTAGCACGCGTGGTCTTATTTTCGGTTAATATACTTTTTTCGTCTAATCATACAGATTGTGAGTTAGAACTACAATCTCGTTAATATGTTGGTATTCCTGTTATGTCTATGTAAAATATACAATAAAAATAACCATGAAAAAAATACACAACCAAACTTCCTCTTAACTCGCTTGATAAATAATATTTACCCTGAGGTCTTTCCGAAATTCCTTCAAATCAATGGAAAATATTAATCCGATTATAAGATTTATCACTAAAAAATTTGAGCCGGAGAACATACATGTAACTTGTATTTTAGCATGACTACTGTTTCATGAATATGGGCTGTGTTTAAAAGACTCCGGGAATTGGCAACGAAGCACAAATACAGTTAGTGTTGTCGAGTTTGACAATATAATGTCTTTAGAAAAGTTGGGATTCGGTGTTATATTGGGTGTACATGATGCACAGAAAACAATAACAATGAAATGAAGCGATGCCGACTTCGAATATATAGACGCCGACAATTCAATGCATGATATACAGTTCCTGGCAATAATATAGTACGCAAAATACTTGATGTGAAAATGATATTAATTCAGCTCTTCCATAAAAAATGTATAGACAATTTGTGAGGAAACGGGTAGACAAAATCCGCAAACGTTGTGTGTACACCTTCTTCACGTACAATGTACCAGTACAACTCTAGACAGGTTGGGTTTTTATGTTACTATTTATAGCCGTAATCGTGACGTCATCAAAGAAGGCGCCCGAGACCGTGATTCGACAGCCGAACAGAATTCTAAATTCTAAAACGTGGTAATTTCTTCTCATTTAAAAATAGATATAGAATAAATAAGCAAAACTTGTAATAAATTATATTGTAAATGATTAATTGCGTTGAATTCAACAGGATATATTTTGTCTGATGCTTCTAAACTTTTTCTCTAAATTCACACAGGTCGCAAGTTTTAAAGCGACTATCACTGTAAAAATTACTTACGGTAAATAGCATGAGGCACAATATTTTCTAACAGCTTAGAATTTCCCTTTATTGCAAAAATTAAGAGTGTGCGTGTTATGTAAATACCCAAATCTGTCCAAAACTATGCACTCTGATATATTTCATTAAAGACGCAATCTCCATTTAATGAGTATACGAAATCTGTAGTTAGAGCCATTTTATTGTTTGGTCAGGTCGACCTTATCTTTGACTTGCAAATGTTATTCATTTCAGTTAACGTTATATATGACCCGTATACAATTTGTGGGTTAGGACGTTCGTACTGTTAAGTTTCCAATATTTTTATGCAGCCGTTCATATACCTGTCAAAATAAAAGCCCTTCTCTTAATTTATCACTAGCTGTAGAAATAGAATTGTCGTTTCCCAAACGTATCCATACTGTCGTAACAGCGTTGAAACTCAACTAAAATGACTTAGAGTTAAACGCTTTAAACACGCGAAGACTATTTGAAATCGAACATCCCCCCACCCTCCTTTCCCCCGCGCGTATTATTCTAAAGATGTACTTTGTATGTGTTTTTTATGGACAAGATGGGAAAATAATTTAACGCCACGCATATGGTTAGTACATGTTCATATCGAATTCAGCGAAATGGAATCCCGCGGAAATAACCACCAAGCTTAAATACCCCCCCCCCCCCCCCCCCCCCCCCCAGGATATAACTGCGTCTAATACTTTTCTTAACTAATACAACATGTATAGATTTTCAGAACCTTGTCCAATTTTCGTATAATTAAACAAAAATGATTTTTCTTTATTAATAATTTGATTGTAATAACGGAAAGAGAGTGCTTAATTGGTACGATAATACAAAACTTACTGAATTTTCTGAGATTATTTATTTTGAAATATGTTTATATAAAATAGGACCAGTAAAGGGGCATTCCATCGTTGAAATGAGTTTATGCTACAAAAAAAATAGCAAAGGGAAATTTGGTATTTTTCTCAACCAGTAAAAGTTATAAACTTTACCGTAATACAACACTCAGAGTCTGAAGGTAACCTACAATTCGTAAGTAAGGTCCACGAGGCAGTTTAAACTGCTAGCATGTGCTTCGAAAGACATTTATCAAAGAAAAACGACTTAAACATTTACAAAGAAGTATATATATATATACATCGTGTGTATTAAGGTTCTAGAAAAATCAATATATTTCTATGTTAGGATAATCATGTAGTTCATAGTTAAGGGCCATATTTCATTTTACAGTATACATGTACCATAAAAGGAGTGAATACCGTCACTGATAAGACATTTCGATAAACAATACGAAAGTTCTAGCTGTCTTGTGTAATGTGAACCTCTTCACTTTATGCAAGCTTTATGCTTTGTGGTTATTGTAGAAGGAATACATTTCAGAATGATGAATAAATAAATGAGTCAATACATATCAATAATAATGTTGAGGAGGAGGAGGAAAGATATTGATGATCATGATGTTGATTAATGATTTTGAAGAGGATGATAGTGATGATGATGATGATGATGATGATGATCTTGATCATGATGATGATGATGATGATAATGATGATCATGATGATGATTTTGATGATGATGATGATGATGATGATGATGATGATGATGATGATGATGATGGTGATGATTATGAAAAATCTTGATGATGATGAATATCAGATGCTGATGGTGATGAAGATTATGAACAATTCTTGTGATGATGCCTTTTCAACATGTGTGAAAGTGAGAGTGGGTGTTTGACATTTTCTTTTTACATGTAATGAAAAAAAAATTGAAAAATAAAAAAATAAAAGATAAAAATAATAAAAATCAATAATAGGTTTTAGCTTGACATTATACCAACACCTCTTTGCGTTACTATAGGTTGTGATTTACGTTATACCAAAACCTCTTTACGTTACTATAGGTTGTAGTTTACATTATGAAAAAACCTCTTTACGTTACTATAGGTTGTAGTTTACATTATACCAAAACCTCTTTACGTTACTATAGGTTGTAGTTTTACATTATACCAAAACCTCTTTACGTCACTATAGGTTGTAGCTTTACATTATACCAAAACCTCTTTACGTTACTATAGGTTGTAGTTTACATTATGACAAAACCTCTTTACGTTACTATAGGTTGTAGTTTGACATTATACCAATACCTCTTTACGTTACTATAGGTTGTAATTTACGTTATACCAAAACCTCTTTACCCTACTATAGGTTGTAGCTTTACATTATACCAAAACCTCTTTACGTTACTATAGGTTGTAGTTTACATTATGACAAAACCTCTTTACGTTACTATAGGTTGTAGTTTTACATTATACCAAAACCTCTTTACGTTACTATAGGTTGTAGTTTTACATTATACCAAAACCTCTTTACGTTACTATAGGTTGTAGTTTACATTATACCAAAACCTCTTTACGTTACTATAGGTTGTAGTTTACATTATACTAAAACCTCTTTACGTTACTATAGGTTGTAGTTTACATTATACCAAAACCTCTTTACGTTACTATAGGTTGTAGTTAACATTATACCAAAACCTCTTTACGTTACTATAGGTTGTAGTTTACATTATACCAAAACCTCTTTACGTTACTATAGGTTGTAGTTTACATTACACCAAAACCTCTTTACGTTACCATAGGTTGTAGTTTACATTATACCAAAACCTCTTTACGTTACCATAGGTTGTAGTTTACATTATACCAAAACCTCTTTACGTTACTATAGGTTGTAGTTTACATTATACCAAAACCTCTTTACGTTACTATAGGTTGTAGCCTTACGTTATACCAAAACCTCTTTACGTTACTATAGGTTGTAGTTGTACACTGTACCAAAACCTCTTTACGTTACTATAGGTTGTAGTTTACATTATACCAAAACCTCTTTACGTTACTATAGGTTGTAGTTTACATTATACCAAAACCTCTTTACGTTAGTATATGTTGTAATTTTACATTATACCAAAACCTCTTTACGTTACTATAGGTTGTAGTTTACATTATAGTAAAACCTCTTTACGTTACTATAGGTTGTAGTTTACATTATACCAAAACCTCTTTACGTTAGTATATGTTGTAGTTGTACACTGTACCAAAACCTCTTTACGTCACTATAGATTATAGTTTACATTATACCAAAACCTCTTTACGTTACTATAGGTTGTAGTTTACATTATACCAAAACCTCTTTACGTTACTATAGGTTGTAGTTTACATTATACCAATACCTCTTTACGTTACTATAGGTTGTAGTTTACATTATACCAAAACCTCTTTACGTTACTATAGGTTGTAGTTTACATTATACCAATACCTCTTTACGTTACCATAAGTTGTAGTTTTACATTATACCAAAACCTCTTTACGTTACTATAGGTTGTAGCCTTACGTTATACCAAAACCTCTTTACGTTACTATAGGTTGTAGTTTACATTATACCAAAACCTCTTTACGTTACTATAGGTTGTAGTTTTACATTGTACCAAACCCTCTTTACGTTACTATAGGTTGTAGTTTACATTATACCCAACTCCTCTTTACGTTACTATAGGTTTTAACTTTTCGTTATATCAAAACTTCGTTACGATTGTTACGGAACGAGCCCCAGCTTGTTAGTTACGGAAATCAGTACGAGGAAATAAATATAATGAATATGAGTACAAGTTTATTTACATAAAAAAACAGGTAATATACAAACGCATTCACTCTACCAATCACACTCTACTACACAACATTGTTAGATATACCAATGCAACTACCGTCTCTTCATACGACATGGATGTCTTCACACCAGCAACCACCTGTGAAGAATTGGTGTCACGAAAAGTTCAAATATGCAGTTACGCACAGTCCAATATTAACCAATCAATGTTTCATGGTGAAACCCCACAGTATGAAATTGTGCATCCGCAAACGGATCATAATACAAGTCATCTACTGGTGAGGATAAAGGACTAGTTAAACGACAGCAACCACTTCTCGTTCGTGATACCTATGACTGTCTTCCGGTAGTTGATCTAAACCTCTGTTCGTCCCTCATTCTGCGTCACGAAAGACCTGTTGTCATTTCAAGTTGGCCCATTCCAGCATCTGGCGATCACGCGCCCGTCATGTGAAGCTTTAACAAATACAAAAAATAAACACTAAACATCCATTCGTTCACACTCATAATCAACATAATTTATATTAATTCAATTCAATTTATTTTACTGAATTTAAGGTTTACAATTCAGAACATATAACAATATACATCAAATTTTCCGTAATTGTGTGGCATGATAAATATTTATATATACTTACATAATATTGTCAAATTTTTAAAGTTTGTTGTATTAATTTGATCATCCTAAATACTGATTTTCCAGTACTGAATATATTAATAACATAAATAGCTATCTACAGTTCACCAATACATAATTCATTATTGTAAACTACTAATAGATATACCGTAAATGCCAATACAATAATACAATAAGCTATATGGTATGTGATGAAATTCTACATAAAACATTACTTAGATAACGAAATAATAACGCTAGTCTGACACGACGCCTATGAGCCTCCGTTGAATTTTAACCTGTGCGCACTCCGAGTTTAATTATCAGTTTTCAACAGTTAATTTACTAATACATCAGCTGGCATAATGTACAATAAATATATATATCTATCAGCAATAAAATATACCCATTTTATCAAAATTACACACCGGTATTCGATTACACAAATGGTCACGCATGAATGGCACGCACCGATAACTTTATACATGTAGATGGCCTGACCGGAGACGTTTAACATATTACATACAGGATGTTGTAATTATGCACATCTCTGTCTTGACTTAGTTACACGATAAATATGGCAATAATTTACCATTTAAAACAACAAAACACATAACAGAAAGATAGCAATATTACTCACCCCACTCAGACGTATGGGCTTCTTCCACAAGTAAAATCACGCCATAAACAAGGCGAACATGAAACAGTAGTTCACGGTCGCACTGGTCACGTGGATAGTCCCTCACATACTCAGGGGTAGGAACCTACGTCATGCACATGCATGGAGTCGGTAACACAAAAATGGCGTCTCCACGGCCCGTTTCGGGATACGTTTATGCACATTACTGTTGTTTTCTGTTCAATTTGTACAAATAGCGGACGTAATTCCTTTATTTGGCCAAAAACTGAAAAACAAATTCAAAATCATACGTAGATATAGGGAACACACTCGACTATTTTCATGAAATTTGGCTATAAATAGCATTATTGCACTATGTATTGAAACCATCCTATCATCTGATTAATCTAAATGTATAAACACGCCCTTAAATATATACATGAAAACATGAATGTTGTATTTTAAACGAAAAATAATCAACCTAGCAAAATGATATCGATGATACTCCAAAAAAGATGGAATATCGTCAACAGTCTTTAACGATGATTTTGTATTCGTAAGCAACATGACTAAGTTCAAACTAACAATAAACGGCGGTCGACGCGTGGGCGGACTACATGTAGTTTAAACCTATTCTGTAATGAATTGTGAGTGACGCTCCTTTTCAGTTTCGTTTTTGTCCTGTTTAGTGTTAATTTAAACTTACTCAATCCTGAAAATTATAGGCCAATAACAGTAACCTTTGTATGCTGTAACATCTTAGAGTACATTAAAGTATCCAACGTTATGAACCATGCTGACAACCATAACATCCTTTAATCACTCTAACGGTTTTTGCAAATTAAGATAATGCAAGATTCAGCTTTAATATTTCCTAGATTATGTATCACAGACTGTAGATGACGGAAGGCAGAGTGATGTCCTCATCATGGACTTCTCTTAAGCGTTTGACAAAGTGAATCATTCTCTACTCTGTCACAAGCATATATACTATGGAGTAAATAATAAAGTCAACAACTAGGCCCTGGCTAGAAAGTTTACAGACAGAGAACAGTGTGTACTTGTGAGTGGCCACAAACTGAACACTTCAAACTAACATCTGGTCTGCCTCAAGGCGCTGTCATCGGCCCATGCAGTTTCCTTCTCTATATAAATGACACCCCAAAACACTACTTCTAGAGCTACTATTAGGCTTTTTGTTGAAGATCCCATCATGTATCTGACAGTTAGTTCTAAATCAGATTCAGATAGCCTACAGAAAGACCTAGACAAAATGGCACTCTGAGAAAGTCGTCGGGATATGTCATTCCATCCCGATAAATGTTCCATCCCCAGTGCAGCACTCTCACAAGCTACATGGAAAGGAACTCAATCAGAAGCGGAATACTTGGGAGAAATTTTCAAATCAAATCTGTAGTAGGAAGCCCATATTAGTAATATCTATGGAAAGGCAAACTCAACCCTGTGCTTTTTAAGAAGAAATATCAAAATAGGTTCCAAAAAGTCAAAACGCACGCCTACATCTCCTTAGTAAGACCAACCATTGAGTATGCTTGTTCTGTCTGGGACCCAGACTTGAAAACTGACATAAACTAGATTGAAATGGTTCAATGAATGGTTGTCCGTTATGTCCCCAACAAATTAAGAAACAGCTCTAGTGTTGGAGATATGTTAAACTGTTTCATTCCATCGAACGTTCTGTTAAAAGAAAACCATGCGTTACAAAGTGTTGACGATATTCCATTCATTTTGGAGTGTTATAGATATCGTATTGTTAGGTTGATTATTTTTCGTTTAAAATACAACATTCATGTTTTCATGTATATATATCTATGGGCATGATTATATATTTAGATTAAAAAGAGGATAGGATGGTTTCAATATATAGTGCGATCATGCCATTTATAGCCAAATTTCATGATGAATTGTCGAGTGTGTTCCCTAAATCTACGTATGATTCTAAATTTGCTTTTCAGTGTTTTGCCAAATAAAGGAATTACACCGCTATTTGTTGCGATCGAGTAATCCTTTTGGTGAAGGTCATTTGAACGTAAACAACAGTAATATGCAAAAACTTACTCCGAAACGGACCGTGGCGACGCCATGTTTGTGATTCGTATTTGGTACACTCATCAACACGCTCACGTGACCCATACCATACAAAAGACATCAGTAAACATACAAGCAACCGTTACCTGGTGGTGGTATACTTTCAGTCCAAATCATGAGGTGGGCATGTTCTTAGATCCTTCTAAGATATTGTTCTTCCTTTTGATCGCTCGGATCCTGTGTCTGTAGGGTTGTAGCAGAAGTGTCCCGCGCATCAGTCTCTTAGATTACAACGTATAGTAACGTAAAGAGGTTTTGGTATAATGTAAACTACAACCTATAGTAACGTAAAGAGGTTTTGGTATAATGTAAACTACAACCTATAGTAACGTAAAGAGGTTTTGGTATAATGTAAAACTACAACCTATAGTAACGTAAAGAGGTATTGGTATAATGTAAACTACAACCTATAGTAACGTAAAGAGGTATTGGTATAATGTAAACTACAACCTATAGTAACGTAAAGAGGTATTGGTATAATGTAAAACTACAACCTATAGTAACGTAAAGAGGTATTGGTATAATGTAAACTACAACCTAAAGTAACGTACAGAGGTTTTGGTATAATGTAAACTACAACCTAAAGTAACGTAAAGAGGTTTTGGTATAATGTAAAGCTACAACCTATAGTGACGTAAAGAGGTTTTGGTATAATGTAAACTACAACCTATAGTAACGTAAAGAGGTATTGGTATGATGTAAACTACAACCTAAAGTAACGTAAAGAGGTTTTGGTATAATGTACAGCTACAACCTATAGTAACGTAAAGAGGTTTTGGTATAATGTAAAACTACAACCTATAGTAACGTAAAGAGGTTTTGGTATAATGTCAAACTACAACCTATGGTAACGTAAAGAGGGTTTGGTATAATGTAAACTACAACCTAAAGTAACGTAAAGAGGTTTAGGTATAATGCAAACTATAATCTATAGTAATGTAAAGAGGTTTTGGTATAATGTACAGCTACAACCTATAGTAACGTAAAGAGGTTTTGGTATAATGTAAACTATAATCTATAGTAATGTAAAGAGGTTTTGGTATAATGTACAGCTACAACCTATAGTAACGTAAAGAGGTTTTACTATAATGTAAAACTACAACCTATAGTAACGTAAAGAGGTTTTGGTATAATGTAAACTACAACCTATAGTAACGTAAAGAGGTTTTGGTATAATGTAAAACTACAACCTATAGTAACGTAAAGAGGTTTTACTATAATGTAAAACTACAACGTATAGTAACGTAAAGAGGTTTTGGTATAATGTAAACTACAACCTATAGTAACGTAAAGAGGTTTTACTATAATGTAAAACTACAACCTATAGTAACGTAAAGAGGTATTGGTATAATGTAAACTACAACCTATAGTAACGTAAAGAGGTATTGGTATAATGTAAACTACAACCTTTAGTAACGTAAAGAGGTTTTGGTATAATGTAAAACTACAACCTATAGTAACGTAAAGAGGTTTTGGTATAATGTAAACTACAACCTTTAGTAACGTAAAGAGGTTTTGGTATAATGTAAACTACAACCTTTAGTAACGTAAAGAGGTATTGGTATAATGTACAGCTACAACCTATAGTAACGTAAAGAGGTTTTACTATAATGTAAAACTACAACCTATAGTAACGTAAAGAGGTTTTGGTATAATGTAAACTACAACCTATAGTAACGTAAAGAGGTTTTGGTATAATGTAAACTACAACCTATAGTAACGTAAAGAGGTTTTGGTATAATGTAAACTACAACCTATAGTAACGTAAAGAGGTTTTGGTATAATGTAAACTACAACCTTTAGTAACGTAAAGAGGTTTTGGTATAATGTAAAACTACAACCTATGGTAACGTAAAGAGGTTTTGGTATAACGCAGAGATACAACCTATAGTAACGTAAAGAGGTATTGGTATAATGTAAACTACAACCTATAGTAACGTAAAGAGGTTTTACTATAATGTAAACTACAACCTATAGTAACGTAAAGAGGTTTTGGTATAATGTAAACTACAACCTATAGAAACGTAAAGAGGTTTTGGTATAATGTAAAACTACAACCTATAGTAACGTAAAGAGGTTTTGGTATAATGTAAAACTACAACCTATAGTTACGTAAAGAGGTTTTGGTATAATGTAAAACTACAACCTATAGTAACGTAAAGAGGTTTTGGTATAATGTAAACTACAACCTATAGTAACGTAAAGAGGTTTGGTATAATGTAAAACTACAACCTATAGTAACGTAAAGAGGTTTTGGTATAATGTAAACTGCAACCTATAGTAACGTAAAGAGGTTTTGGTATAATGTAAAGCTACAACCTATAGTAACGTAAAGAGGTTTTGCTATAATGTAAAACTACAACCTATAGTAACGTAAAGAGGTTTTGCTATAATGTAAAACTACAACCTATAATAACGTAAAGAGGTTTTAGTATAATGTAAAACTACAACCTATAGTAACGTAAAGAGGTTTTGGTATAATGTAAACTACAACCTTTAGTAACGTAAAGAGGTTTTGGTATAATGTAAACTACAACCTTTAGTAACGTAAAGAGGTATTGGTATAATGTACAGCTACAACCTATAGTAACGTAAAGAGGTTTTACTATAATGTAAAACTACAACCTATAGTAACGTAAAGAGGTTTTGGTATAATGTAAACTACAACCTATAGTAACGTAAAGAGGTTTTGGTATAATGTAAAACTACAACCTATAGTAACGTAAAGAGGTTTTGCTATAATGTAAAACTACAACGTATAGTAACGTAAAGAGGTTTTAGTATAATGTAAACTACAACCTATAGTAACGTAAAGAGGTTTTGGTATAATGTAAAACTACAACCTATAGTAACGTAAAGAGGTTTTGCTATAATGTAAAACTACAACGTATAGTAACGTAAAGAGGTTTTAGTATAATGTAAACTACAACCTATAGTAACGTAAAGAGGTTTTGGTATAATGTAAACTACAACCTATAGTAACGTAAAGAGGTTTTGGTATAATGTAAAACTACAACCTAAAGTAACGTAAAGAGGTTTTGGTATAATGTAAACTACAACCTATAGTAACGTAAAGAGGTTTTGGTATAATGTAAAACTACAACCTAAAGTAACGTAAAGAGGTTTTGGTACAGTGTACAGCTACAACCTATAGTAACGTAAAGAGGTTTTACTATAATGTAAAACTACAACCTATAGTAACGTAAAGACGTTTTGGTATAATGTAAACTACAACCTATAGTAACGTAAAGAGGTTTTGGTACAGTGTACAACTACAACCTATAGGAACGTAAAGAGGTTTTGGTATAATGTAAACTACAACCTATAGTAACGTAAAGAGGTTTTGGTATAATGTAAAACTACAACCTAAAGTAACGTAAAGAGGTTTTGGTATAATGTACAGCTACAACCTATAGTAACGTAAAGAGGTTTTAGTATAATGTAAACTACAACCTATAGTAACGTAAAGAGGTTTTGGTATAATGTAAAACTACAACCTATGGTAACGTAAAGAGGTATTGGTATAATGTAAACCACAACCTAAAGTAACGTAAAGAGGTTTTGTCATAATGTAAACTACAACCTAAAGTAACGTAAAGAGGTTTTGGTACAGTGTACAACTACAACCTATAGGAACGTAAAGAGGTTTTGGTATAATGTAAACTACAACCTATAGTAACGTAAAGAGGTTTTGGTATAATGTAAAACTACAACCTATAGTAACGTAAAGAGGTTTTGATACAGCGGAGAGCTACAACTTTACAACAAAACTGCCTTTGACTATATCAATATATCTTTACCTTCATGCGGTAGTGGTTTGTGATGTAAGCGAAAAACAATATATGTATATGTTTATATGATTAAGGTTTAAGTACACGGTATTTTCAAATTTCATCTAAACTTAACTTTCCTATGGAACAGAGAAATCTTCAAAATGTATATCATTTACAATTTTACTATGTTAGCTTTATCTTTCATTTTAAAATATCATTAATCAAACTCCTTCCTGGATCTGCTGGCTTTTGTGTCCTATGATCGCTTAACAGCTGCACGGATATTTATAGAAATACGTTGTGGGGAAACTTACTATGAAAAGGTAGCTATGATCATTTTTATTGACACGGCACCTCAGCTAATGACATGCGCATTAATTCATTCTATATCTCGGTAAATGGAGGCTGGTGATTAAAGGCTGATGATTAATACCCAAAACACCACAAGGAAATCATGACCGAAATTCACGAACTGTTGCGTATTTGTCTAGCAAAATTAAAGCAGTCTCTTTTTATATGCCACGAAAGATTTAAATTAATTGACGTCATGATTTAGGAACGACTACCGTGAAAATGCATATGGATAAAAAAAAAAAAAAAATCCTAATATATTTAAGAAAATATAAAGATTTATGGCGATGTCTACAAAGGTAGAAAACATTTAATTTCCTCATACAGGTAAAGTCTGTTTCTATAATAATTTGAAATCTTGAAAGCTTTCCATAAATAGTAAATTATGAATTCTAATTTACCAGTAAAATACTTTTTGGGTGTCAAAAGATTTGAAGTTGATCTGGCGATAGAGCCAGCATAATGTGTCCGTCTATCAGGTATCTTACGCCTCGAGTTCGTAATAGAATCAGAGCTTTAGCTTAGGTAAACAGTCTTTACTCTGTTAATTTAAATTATAATTATCAATTATCATACCGGCTTTGATTTTTGTCATTATTTTGCCTTTCAATCTATTCTTAATTTGAATTAAACATATTTTATTTTCAAATATACAAATAAGGTCAGACACAAAGTTTAAAAAACTTATCATCCGTCTTCTCCCGTAAAACATTGATTTTGAAATATACATATTGTGATAAAAATCTAATTGTTGAAGTGTTGTTTACATTGAGGGGATGTGCCGGATGGGATTATTCATAGTGACTTGACATAAATTCCCATCCCCGATATGCGCCCCCGGTCCCTATATCAGTTCTAAGGAGTGTTAGTGGTATTGGGAAATCCAACTTTTTATCAGATGAATAGATCCCGAAGGTCAATAGGTCCTTTGATAAAGCCAGTTTGAGGCTTGGTAGGGTAGCACATTTCAATTGACCTTATTTGGCTGTATCTTCAATCGAAGAAATGTGCATGTAATTAATGTACCGCTATAAAATAATATATATATATATATACATTCATGAAATGCTGTGAATGAGAGCCTAAGTGTCATATTCGGCATTCTGATGTGATATTTGGAAATTACGATCCGAAAACTTAACCAGAAATTTTTCATCATATCAAGAATATATTTAGGGCGTTAGTTTTTCCCCATTCAGAGCCTCTTTAACCATATAGTAAAAATTGTCGGAGAAATCCTCGAGGAGCCTCATTATAGAGGCGGAATTTCTACGGGGAATTTTATGTGGAAAATTTATACACATGTGCCAAAATAAATGGCCATTTTGAGATATGAGGTTTTAAATCATATTGGTCTATATGCTGCAATATATTACTGTCTAGCTGTAACAAGGGGTGTACACAAACAAATCGCAATCGAACGTTCCATAAAACACAAGTTTTCGCGTTCTTATCTATAAAGATATGTTTAGAATGGTGGTCGGCGTTACGTGTTTAACCTTTTCGTGCCACACTGGTGAGAAAATGAACACATCTTAAATAAAGTACACATGAGGTAGTTTTTGTTTCATGTTCACGAACGCATACGATACAGTCTTTTAAATCTGACTTTTTTGACAAAAAGATTGAAATCATATTGATTAATTAACATGGTTTTATATAGACGATTAACCCCACAGGGAACTTGGCTCGAGTTCTCAACCTACAGTCCATAATTATGTATTGCATGTACATGTATATACAAAGTGTTATATATGCCAAGTCCCTGTGACAAGACAGAGAGATGAATCATACCGTGCAGACAGACTGATGGCCATAAAATAATTAACACACGAATAAAATAATTAATTATTACCTTGAATCACAGGCACTCGTCACGCCTGGCAATATACCTTATATACAGACGAGGCGAGTGCCTGTGCTTGAATGATTAAATTAAAGGGGCATTCTTTTATTCGTTTGAATAAAGTTTAGGTCGTCAAAATTAGACTTACTGAAAAATATGTATTTTTTTCCAAATAGTAAAAGTTATAATCTTTACAATTAATAAGGCAGTTTTACTCTCAAGATAACCAAAGTTCTTCTAGTATTAAGTCCTGAACATTCTTAATTCGACCCGGCGTATCACTAATTACCGCAAACACATCCGAACGAAGGAATGCCTCTTTAAGAATTATACTAGTTAACTAAAACAATTAAAGGGGAATAACTCTTAAATGAACAGCACATGTATAGGATGATGCGACAGTGATGACCGAAATCAACCACCATAACATTTTATTTTGTTCAGTTTATAAGATAATAAATCCAACGGAGCACGAGGTCAATATCGTTAACACAAACACGCAATTTACTTACTGTTCCAGTTGATTTATGGTCTCATGACCTGAATTAATAAATAAACAAATGTTTAATGCTTATATAATCTTTTAAACAATAGCAGAGATAAAAAGTTGTCAGCCGTTGACAGAGCTAAACCCCTCCCACTTTCCTCGTGACAGCAGAATAAAAAAGCTCTCTCATTTCAATTATTTCATTTACATCAAATCGCAATATTTTATTCATAACATATGTTTTACAGTTTTCTTTATATTTTATAAAATAAATAATTGATATAAACACTAACGGGCGGTTTGCGATAAAATAAGTCCGCCAATATTTACATTCGTTCTACACTCAAGTTATAGAGACGTGAATATATCGAGTTGCTCAAGTTAAGTCTATCTATTCAGAAACTTGTAATATATATGTGTGTATCAACAAAATACTTATTCAGAACTGTATCTACGTTAGTGTACCGTGTTCGGTCTAGTGGGACCGGCCATTCGTCTTAGTTATGTATACAGGATATGGACCCGGATATGGAATTAAAGATTATTTTTATTGAATTCAATTAAATAATAAATGTTCCCATGTGGTATACGGGACACTGTAGTTAATGGAGAATGGAAAACATCATTACATTAATGAATTTCCTTAAACCAGTTTCATCAGACATGTATACAAAATTACCCAACAGATTGAATGCTTTTTCATTTGTAGTATTAGCTTAAATGCCATTTTTTCCAACCATACATTTTTGCATTCTAATTTCCTGTTAAGCCGGGCACGCTAAGACAAATGGTTCGTCCTCAATAGTATGACGTTGATCACAAAATTTACATATGCATTCGCACCTTTTTATATTTGCATAGCGTTCTGATTCAATACACACGTTATATTATGTTCTGATGTCCGACTTTTTATACATAAATTTATACTATATGGGATTTCTAAGTACTTGGAAGTACTGGTCAAAATACTGTCTATAAGTGAAACCTGGAAGACGTTTCCAGTGCAAAAAACAATTTTGTATATATGTAATTCTCTTCACTTTATATGTTTATGAGAATGATATATTGCCATTGTCATTGTCATGTCATTGTTATTGTCATTGTCATTGTCATTATCATTATCATTGTCATTGTCATTTTCATTATCATTGTAATTGTCATTATCATTATCATTGTCATTATCATTGTCATTGTCATTGTCATTATCATTGTCATTGTCATTGTACTTGCCATTGTCATTATCATTGTCATTATCATTGTCATTATCATTGTCATTATCATTGTCATTATCATTATCATTGTCATTGTCATTGTCATTATCATTGTCATTGTCATTGTCATTATCTTATCATTGTCATTGTCATTGTCAATGACTCTCGGCGTTCCTCCCTCCTGATACGGATGCCTGGTTCCACTCTCCCGTCCCGTGTCGCTTTGTGTTTCTCGAGAAGCTGGGAAACGGGCCTGTCTGTGCTGTCATGGTTGTGTCCTTGGATGACACACCTTACTATAATTGCTCTGGATGACATGCAACGGGATTCCCGGATATTATTCAATGAGGTAGTCACCAACTACTACAAGGAGACCCCGCCTTGAAATGACCCTGGCGGTTCAAGGGGTGATAAACTTAGAAAAAAAAAGAAAAACAAACAAACAAACAAACAAACATCTCTGCTTCAAATTTCATTGAAGACTAAGAACGTCTGTTGTGATAATTATATCGTTGCTTGATCAATGATAAAACTTTATCCACACCCCGCCAAAGGATGTCCCATACAGTCTACTAACAGTTAGGCACACTATATACTCGTATGCTTGTTATTTCGTGCTTTTACTTTAAAACATACTTACGAAATAAATTGCAGTGACACGCGTAATTCGCGGAAACTATATATGAAATATAGGTGTGTGCTTTAAAAATAAATGTGACATCACGTTTAGAGAAAATACTACATATAAACAGATGTTGTAATATCACAAATCACGTATCGAGATAAATTACAAACGGACACGTACCCACATGCCGTAGGAAGTCTATATCTTGTAAGTATGTGTTGTATTATCGAGATGTCAGCTATGATGTTTTATCTATATCATTCGATACATTGATTTAGTTGACGGTCTATCTAGTTAAGAGAAAATCACTTTAAAGCACTTTACGATACATGAAGATAAAATCCATAGAACTTTAGACAGGTAATGACGAATCGGGTTCTAAGCGGTGGTCACGTGTCATCATGCCATAAAATGCTTCTACGTGATATTATTGTACGGTGTTTCAGTGCTGACTTGGCTAAACGGAAGTATAATCTCTAGACGATCTGTGTCGAAGATTCACCTTCTGTGTGTTCAAATTAATTCGACCAAAGCAAATATTTTGCATGCAGTAATGATACCTGATATATAGTTAAAGTTTAACTTAGAAGCTCGGTAGTGAATGCACCATTATCTTCTTCTATCTGAAATGCATGTCAACAAATATATAAATTATCTTTTGTTTTGTATTAGGGCGTTGAAATCCGCGAGAGAAATAACTTTACAAGGTAAAAATAAAATTTGGACGATTTTTCCGCGTGATATGGACAATAAAACTTAATGTAAACGTATGTCTAGAAATGTGTCTAGACTTTACTAAGACTCTCCCTACATCCTTTTGCCTACATGTATACTTGCTAATTCCGGAAGTGCCATAAATGACATGTCTGTTATCTTAATACCGGATTTAGAATCTAAATACCTCGTTGGCTACCTGCTGTTTGTCAACCTGTAAACACTGCTGCATGCATTCTAATCTGTTTTTTGTTATAGCAGTTTATTTTAGTTAAAGATAAAGTTTATGTACTGCCAATAACGAAATGTGGTAAAATCTACATCTGGTGTCTATCAAAGACCAACTGATCAATTTATTCACAAATTGTACCATGATATAGATATTTCCTCACGCGGGGAAACTTATTAAATTTTAAAAATTAAATGAGAATCAGATCGAGACGTATCTGATCAAACCTTAATCCAGAGGAAAGAAAAACTGTATGCACATTGAGGACATCTAATTTTAGACTACCTATTGAAATTGGTCGATGGACAGGTGTGTCCCGACAGGATACGGACTGTTGACGTCATTTATTGACATACAAATTGGCGACTAGTTTAAATACGTCACAGATACATACCTGAATATTATTACTACAATCCATGTATTATGGAAATGAAAGGATTGTTGATTATTTGCAATATTCGACTTAACAAAGCGGTAAAATTGTTACAAAAATACGAATACACTATACGTTAAAACCAGATAAACAAGGGTTCTCGAGTTATCATAGTTCGATATATCGAGGTTTGGCTGTATCTATATGACATTGCAGAAGTTCAGCTAAGGTTTTCCATACAATTTGATCTCTAATTATAACAAGAGTATTGCAAATGGGTGGTTGATATGCCCGTCTAAAAGTTTGACGGAGTGTCCCGTGGGATTGCAGGTGGACTTTAGTTCTTGAGATTTGCATCTTAATTCGATCTAGAATTTGACATTTCTTTCGAACTATCATGAGTTTCCTTATTCGCCTATCAACATCTTAGGCCATTAATATATAGCATCATTGACGAGTCCTAGATTGACAGAACAGCTGTATGATGTCTCTAACACCAATGACCAGTCATAGATGGACAGAACAGCTGTATCCCAGATATCAGACATACGTTGGTCCAACGTTGGAAACATGTTGGCATGGTGGGCCAACGTTGGCATCGGTTATCATACATCGGGCCAACGTTGGGCCACCCTTGTACTTAAAGTGTACCCTGAACGAAAAATAATATTTAAATATGTTATTGGTATTGGTTAATAAACAAGAATGCAGAAAACCGCATCAAAATCGGCCGACCCATTACCGAGTTATTGTGATTTTTCTCGAAAACACACCTGAAGTCCAAAGCCGAATACCTCGTTTTGGTGACCTATGACCTGTGACGTCACAGGTTGAACACGATCGGAGCCGCCATATAGGAAATATATAGAAACAGAGACATATATACAGAGAGATTGGCAGCTCTCTATTTGCCCTTGTGTTTACATAGTGGCCCCTGACCTTCCCACAATCCTTTGCGGTCGCTCGGTTCAGTCCTCACTAGACGCCATATTGGAGAAAACTTGAAAACCAGACACATAATTATCGATAATTTCTATTTGAAATCATCACCAAGATCCAATTATGTGCGTTAATTCTATTAATATCAAAGTGTGAAAGTCAAGCACAACACAGGAAAGATCGGCGGGAATCTCCAATTTTCGAAAAGTCCCTATGGGGTTTTCGAGAATACGGATAAATGACAGCAATGTGCATGATAATCAAGACCACATTCCATAAGTAGGATTGTTTTTGGTTAATGTGGTAACTTTTGTAGTGGCCTAGATAAAACGATGTGCTTTTTGTGTGCGTTTAAAATTGACGATGTTTTGGTCGGACGTAATGGCTGCTTAATTACAAAACTTTGACATGTCGATAAGACCCAATGGATTTTAGAAAATACGGATAAATGGCAACAATGTGCATGATCAATAAGACTATATACCATAAGTATGATAGTTTTTGGTTAATGTGGTAACTTTTGTAGTGGCCAAAATAAAACGATGTGCTTTTTGTGTGCGTTTAAAATTGACGATGTTTTGGTCGGACGTAATGGCGGCTAATTACAAACTTGGGACATGTCGAATAGGACCCAATGGATTTTCGAAAATACGGATAAATGACAATAATGTGCATGATCAATAAGACTATATCCCATCAGTTTGATAGTTTTTGGTTAATGTGGTAAGTTTTGTAGTGGCCAAAATAAAACGATGTGCTTTCTGTGTGTATTTAAAATGACGATGTTTTGGCCTGACGTAATGGCGGATTAACCAGAACATGTCGAATAAGTTCCATTACATGGATACACACATGCGTAAAGCCCGATTTACCTGCGCTCGCTTGGTTTGATAGGAGACAGGACGCTCTCGATAAGGGATATGCTTGAGTGGTCACGAATAAAGGGAGCCACTACGTACGGGGAAATAGCGATGTTACGTATCTCAGATTCAGATTCAGATTCAGATTATTTTATTTCCTTGTGTTACGAGACACATTGGAGAGTAGACATATACATATACAATAATACAATAGTACATATAGTGATGGACAATCAAACCATTATATCAATCAAGAATATATATATCTTGATATAGAAGAACACATTACATGGTATATCTTACTAATTCATCTTTCTTTCCCTCTACTATCCAACTATGGAATCATTTAGATAACGAAATCCGACAAAGTGTTACGTACTCGGCCTTTAAACATTCTCTTCAAAATTTTACAGACACAAAAGTTCCCTTCTACTATCAAATTGGTGACAGAAAACATAACATTATGCATGCAAGATTAAGAAACAGATCTAGTACTCTTAACAACGATTTATTTCATGCAAATTTGATTAATTTTAAACACTGCCAATGTGGACACCCTGTTGAAGATGCATATCATTTCTTTTTTGAATGTAATAATTACTCTGTTCAGCGTTTGCAACTGTTTCGTGATCTAAATTATTTCATCCCACTAGACCTGCAACTTCTGCTATTCGGAAAAAATGAACTTTCTCATCAAGAAAATGTAACTATATGCCAATCAACCCAACTATTTATTAAAAATACAAATAGATTTTAAAAATATCTTAATTAGAAATTAATGTACATTGTATTTTTGTCTTTGCGGACTCGGGTGACATTCGGGTGTGTGTGAAATGTTATAAATGAAGGACCAGAAAAGAAAAGGAGGAAGACACCACTGGCATGGATTATCATAGACATTAGACAAGTTTGAACGAAAGGAAAGTCGAATTGTGTACCAAAGTGATTGTTGCCCGAGTCCGCTTAGGTCTACCACAAAACTATTTGTCTTTTTGAAGTATTTAGATATACATGTATATCCCATATATATAAGATTATTTGTATCAATATCTTATAAAATCTCTTTCTGTCTCTCTCTTCCTTCCCCCCTCCAACTCCCCCTCTCTTCCCCTTTCTCTCCGTCTCCCTCCCCTTCTGTCTCTCTCTCTCTTTCTCTCTATTTCTTAAAAAATTAGATTGTAAATATGTAAATAAAACTACCATCATGTGAATTTTTTCTCAATGTAAAATTGTATCGGGAGAGGGCTTAATATAAGTTAGAAAACTTGTGCCCAATCCCTTTGTAACACATTGTAAATGACAAATAAAATATGTTTAAATCAAAAAACATGGTATATCATTAAAAAATAGCACAATGCATTACATTTACTTAAATTCATATTAAATGATAATCACAGTGTTTATGCACTGATATTTTAACATTCACTACGTTGACCACAAAATTTTCAGGATTTTTTAAAAGAAATTCTTCATACAAATCCTCGATATAAACCCCAGGATAAAATCTATATGAACGCTGACATATTTATTAAGTATAGATAATATTCATATACATTTATCATAAATGCATAATATAGTAATATAGTATACAATATGTTTCATTGATAATACAAGCATGATATAGTATACTAGTACTATAGAAACGGTAAATAGTGCCAATCCTTACTTTAAGTATATACATATACGATTTTACATATTAGCTTTATAAGGACCACTGATTTGTAGACAGGAAGTACACTGATATATACCTTTTATCCTATAATTATACAATCTCAACCATTCGACATGTCTTTTAAACTGATATAAAATTTAAATGAAAGTACAGGTCTGATATGTTTGTATCAACCTATCTTGAGGCAAAATTAGATATAATTATTTCGGCGCTTAAAACACAAAGATATATATTTGCCTAACTTATTTAATTCTCCAATATTCCGGGTATTTAATAGAAGGATCAACTTAAAAACACTGGGACGTCTGTAATAATATGACTTAATGTACTTTTGCCTTAAATCAGTATAACAGTTACACCTTAGAAGAAAATGATATTCATCCTCAACATCATTAGAATTGCATACTTCACATATCCTATGATCTCTAGGACGGTTTCTATACCGTCCTTGTTCAATATTTAAATTGTGTGAACTAAGTCTAATACGTGCTATATTCTTTTGGTAAGAACTACTAATGGGTTTTGTTAAATAAAATTGTAGTGTAAAATTATCGATAAGATGTCGGTATAGAAAACCCTTTGGAATTGCTTGTATGTTTGATAAAAGTTCTTGACGATAAACGTCGTAAAATCTATTTTCAATAATTTTATAAGCTTTCCTATCATTGCATGTTATATTGTTCCAAAGATAAGATAATCCTAATTTATCTAATTCTGCTCTTATGTTTAAAATCCAACTGTCATTTGATCTCATCCTTTCCTCATAGCAATTTCTTAATATACAATTATATGAATTTCTCAGTTTCAACCAGTACTTAATTATACGAAGTTTTCTGAATGTTGACAATGGTAATCTTCCGAGTTCACAATAAACTAATTTATTACATGTACTTTTTTTCACACCAAGTACTTTTTTACAAAAATTAATATGTATCTTTTCAATATCTAAGGCTTTGTGGAAACCCCATACCTCGGCACTGTAACTAAGTATGCTATTTACATATGTGTCAAACACAGAACATTGGGTATTAATGTTGAAATCATGATTTTTGAACTTATTATATATAGCGTAATATGATTTATTGCCCTGTTCAGCCACATGCTTTTGGGTAACCATTATAATTGAAAAGCATCCCTAGATAATTGAATTGGTCTACAATTTGTAGTTCAGTTTCATTGTAAAACCACTTTTCGTTATTTTTAATATTCCCGCCGTTTCTAAAGACCATTATTTTCGTCTTGTCTGTGTTCAAAATAAGACTACACACACAAATGTATATTTATTGTTATAAGATTTGAGAGCATCTATGACCTGTTGCAAATTCTCTGGAGAGTCAGCAAATAACACTGTATCATCAGCATACATAAGAAGAAAAATACTGATTAAGTTAAGTTCAATTGATGGACAACATTCACTTATAAAATGCATTTCACAGTCATTTACAAATAATGAGTACAAAATCGGGGAGAGGATTTCTCCTTGGAAGAGACCGATTGTGTTGGAGAAGAAATCAGAGTAATAACCGTTATGTTTCACACAAGATTTAACTGAATTATATAATGATTGAATGACTCGTAACATTTTCCCCCTCACACCTTGTCTTATTAGTTTACTCCATAATTGAGACCTTTCAATAAGATCAAACGCTTTCTTGTAATCGACAAAGCAGCAGTATAACCTTCCGCCCTTTTTATTTAAATACTTGTTAATAAATGTTTGAAGTACAAATATTGCATCTACGGTAGAATGATTAGCTCTGAAACCAAATTGTGCATCTGTTATGATATTATTCTCATTACTCCACTTGACTTAACGCTCATTCAGTATGGATGTAAACAACTTACCCATACAACTAACAAGAGTAATACCTCTGTAGTTATTTGTATTATCAGCATCACCTTTCTTAAAAACAGGTGTAATAGCACCAGTAGACCAAGCCTCTGGAAATATCCCCGATTGAAAAATAGAGTTAAAAAGTTTAATAAAAAATGGAGACAGTATATCTTTACAATCAATAAAAAGTTCATTAAGTACTTTATCCTCGCCACAACTTTTGTTTCTTTTCAATTTATGTATAGCCAATAACAGCTCTTGCTCGGTGATATCTACATCCAATTCTTCAAATACACAAGACATATTGTTTTCATCATCGTCAATATTACCTTGCTCACTCGCTGTGTTACTTTGACCTGCGAGATTTTTAAAATGTAGGAAGAAATCATCAATTGAAATTTTGTTATGTATTTTTGATCGCCGTTTGCCGAAGAATTTATAAAAATGTTTTGGATTATGTTTTCTAAGGTATTCCATCATATCACCCTCTTGTCTCTGATATTCTCTTTTAATTCTTACCTCATATCTTTTATAATCTGTCTTTTTTCCTATAAGTGATCTATAATTAGTCTCACTTTTCTGAACATTAAAGTTATGCAAAGCGTTTTTGTATTCTCTGTATTTCTGCCTACACTGAATATTGAACCAAGGTTTATCATCTTTCAATTTAGATTTCTTCCTTTGACATATATTGGTTTCATGTGATTTACAATTAAAAACGTCACACATTGGTAAACAAATATTACATAAAAAGGAACAAACTTTGCCAATACATCTTTCAATATCTAATTCATTTATCAAGGGATTTCCAATTATATCATTTAATGAGTCGATGTTTTGTAAAAGATTCTGTCTGATTACATTTACATTTTCATTCTTCCACCGTACATTTTCACATACACACCTAACATGAAGATGATCTTCCACTGGCCTTACTTCAGGATCTTGTTCTATTATTAACGTGAAGGATATGGGTGAATGATCAGAAACTGCTTCAAATTTTCCAGATTTAAACTCTACTATATTTTGAAAGCTATGTTTTTCTACTAAAAGGTAATCAATAAGGCTGGTGCCATTAGCACTACAAAAAGTAAAACTTCCATCAGGATCACCAGGATGGCGTCCATTCATTATTCTAAAACCAGTGTTCTTACAGAATGACAATAATTTTCTACCAAAAGAGTTAACTGTTTTATCCATATTGTTACGTACTGTTATATCATGTATATCATCAAAACGATAGTCAACAGATTCGCTAATATTTATAGCTAAATCATCATTTTCTATCAAATCGAGTTTACCACCAGTTCTCGCATTCAGATCTCCGGTTATATAAATTTTGCCATAATCTCTATATCTAGCTGATGCATCCTGTAGGTTTTGAAACAAATCAATGTCTTCAACATTCTCATAGAACACACTATTTTCAGGAGGAAAATAACAAAAAGCTATATAACTATCGATCATATTTTCAGCGATCTTAATCCATATAATACTATCATGTATATTTTCAACCACGGATATTCTATTTTTAAAACAGGTTTTGTACAATATTACTATACCTCCACCAATACCACTTTTCCTTGCATAGACCAATTTGGAATAACCGTCAAATTCAAAATCGTCTTTATCCGATATCCAACATTCGGATAAACAAATCTCTCTGTATATATGTCTCTGATAGAAACAAACGTGAACACGTGCCTGTAATTAATGCGAATAAGACGACAAAAAGGAAAGTGCTGAATATATTTGTGAATTAGTTAATAACAAGTGCTACCGAAACCAGGGACATATAATTTTCTTTTTAAACGGTGCCATATATAACATGTAGCATCTCACTAATTTTCTCTCATAACGAGCCATATACAATATGTAACATATTACTAATTTTCTTTTATAACGGGCCAAATACAACGTGTATCATCTTATTTAATTTCTATTATAACAGGTAGTATATAACAGCTAGGTATATTAAAATATTTTATTTGTATTTTTTATGTTAACGGTTCGTTGTAACATGTATGACATTTGAATAACGGGCCGTTTATAACGACTTACATCATATAGCCTTTATTATGAGGGCATGCCGGTTTGTTACATACAAATGTACCAGTATTGATTTCGGTTATAATACTTCTAGTAATACAAGTTTAAAATGCAATTCATTGAAGATGTGAAAAAAAATGCTAATCATTTTGATTTTTTTATTAGCCAAAACAGAAATTATACCGTTATTTGTGATTTTTGGGTAATTGTCCGCAATTGATAAAACGTGTCCATGAAAGATCAGTAATTCCCAGACAAGATTCATAGAGTAAATTTTCAACATCATGGGTATATATATGAATGAGGTAATTTAGGTTAATTATTCTATAGACAAACCTTTGAGATATGATTTTTTCGTTTGTATGAAAAACGAAACTCACTGAATTCCAAAAATAATGTGTTTGATTTCAACAACTTGAAAATGTATTCCCTATAGTAAAAAACGCAATTCTTAATAAAAATTCAAGCTCAATTTAGGTACAACCTGTAAAAGCATGTCTTCGGAACTCCTTTGAAGTGCACAGAAACCTAACGCGTGAACTCACAAGCAATTATCGGCGTGTGCCGATTAGAACACCAGAAATCACGGACACCTGTGGTGCAGTGACAGGTGTGACGAGCTTGTGGACCGTAATTTCACACCTGGTAATTGTTTAGCGGTATACTTACGGCTGTATCTCCATTTGCACACTTTTTAAAATCACAATATGGGGAAAATGTTGTGATAGGGATTATAGTCTATTTCAAAGTAGTTCACCTTGTTTTTACCTGTGATTTACCTGTGATTTT
Organism: Pecten maximus; assembly: GCF_902652985.1. Taxonomy (NCBI): domain Eukaryota; kingdom Metazoa; phylum Mollusca; class Bivalvia; order Pectinida; family Pectinidae; genus Pecten; species Pecten maximus. The sequence continues at coordinate 7,525,363 of NC_047033.1, read as the reverse complement.
CACCTGTGTTACCTGTGCTACATGGCTCATACCTATAAGGAACTATAAGATATAAGTAGCTACATGTTTAATTTTATGCAGTACTTTATATAGGAAAAAATACACATTGATTTAATACAGTATCATTATTTTGTTGTTATTTATGATGCGCAATGTACCTGTTTATAAGTATTTATATTTAAATATACAGTACTTTATATGAAAAAAATAATAATATTGTTTAAAAGCTATTAATGTTTAATATTAAAAGTAATAAGATGTATTTTCATTTGATGTTGTACAATTCAAAATTTATGTCAGCATTTAAATTTCGTTTACCTATCTACTTTCTATGTTTATGTAAAGAGAATTCCGGTCGTTATCCAAGCTGATGTTAATTAAATTCACAAATAAATGATAAAATTAAAAAAAAACAACTATAACTTAGTGTTATTTTCCCCACTTCTCGGGTACATAAATATACCTCTCTTTTTGCCCACTTTTTAGCACAGGTAAATCATACAGGTAAACACAGGTAAAATTATTATGGAACTGACTATAATTGGTTTTCCATTGTTCTCCTATGTATACACTTTTCTTTGTTCTAAAAAAAGTGGGCAAATGGAGAACACACCATACTTACCAATTCAAACTTGAGAATTCGTAATTCTCCGAACATGTTTATACATCTTTAAAAGTCCCCTTTTAATTGAAGATATGACTTGCGACACGTATGGAAAGCAAAACAACAAGGATCTCGATCACTTCATAATAATGACACAATTAAAAAAATAATAGCAAAAAAATACATAAAATTTGGAGAATAAAAAATCATACACGAAAATCATTACGAGTTTATAAGTTTTAGTATTAAATATGATTAGTCACGATGAAATAAATTGTTTGTGTTTTATCATAAAAAACGGAGCTAAAATGATGGTTTTAATAAGTACCTATGCTTTATACATGTACAGAAAGTATCAATTATATTATAATTGTTGCGAATCATTTTTATATAATTTCACTGACAACGTTCGTATATAAATTATATCTTTCTCAAGCATTTAATCATCCTTAATTCCTGAGACAATGGCATGTAAAATAAGGGATAAAATCTGTATATGTAGAAGTTTGTTGTAGACTTTAACACTGGTATTCATACGGGAGAGAGATTTAGTATACTGTAGATCATGATGATTATAATATATTACTTTCTAAATTAAGTGTCCTTCATGACTAAAGCGGGTTTTGTATAGAATATAACGCATGAATTTACTGTACATGTGTTCGTCTTTTCTCACAAACCAGAGCATCCAGAACTGTTGTATTGTTGGTATGTTTATTTGAATATTAATTTGCGAATGAAATGGCACATTATTTTAGTTAAAAATGTTGATGCTGTGTTCCTTTCTTTGGTAACGAGTAAGAAATGGTAAACACATAACTAATATACATGTACATTTATTGGTGATTGACCGATTATTGCACCAGTCTGTGTTAACCAAGCGGTCATTTTCAGAGTCAATTTCACTATGTTATTTTTTTTTTTTTTAAACTCAAACTTATATTGTTGGATTCCGACTTCTCGTCGGCAATATTCGCCAAATTCAACAACCTCAAATCTCATGTCCAGATCGTATTCAAACATATTTGTGCTGATACTGTTCACACTGTCCTCTATGCTACTGGCCACCATACCAGTCACTCTGTTCAACCTGTGACGTCATAGACTGAAGAGTTCCAAATCAGCGTGACTGACCGATAACGCTGATTAGCAGTCGACCGACAGGTGCAAATCGCGTACTTCGATGTGCGATATCTCGGCACTCGGCCAACCGATTTTGATGCGGTTTGCGACATTCTTCTTTGGTGGTTACAAAGAATAACATATTTGATTATCGTTTTTCGTTCAGGGTACACTTTAACTAATAATTTCACATCAGAGGTTGGTTGGCTGTTGAATATTGGTACAACGTTGGGCCAACATTGGAGTACTATTGGTTTATTTGTACTGTGGATTTGACAGTTGGACAACCATGACTTGTATGCGGTTAATGATATACAGTGTTAGCGTCAGCAAGGAATGGGTTTCAACATTTTCTTTATTGAAATATTTCTTTAGTGGAAAATATTAGTATTAATTTTTTTGTCTTAAATGATCACATAATTATTTAGAATTCATCAAAACCGTTTTCCATATTTTATCTCATTATAATCTTTTAATTCAATCTCTATAAAACACAAAATAATGGCATATATATTCAGTCATGAAGAAAGGCAGATTATATACTAGTAAGAGATCAATCTTACTAGAACCTGTACATAAATACTCGCACATTTTGCTATTAATATGCCTAAGAAGTGGGTCAGTTAAGTCCTGCGAAAAATCAGTTATAGGATCTGGTCAGTTACCGTAGCAACCGGGAACATGATACTCCAGGATTGGCACTTGCATCGGATTAACCCCTCTCGGTCAGTCTTTGCGAAGAAAGTGGATTGACCACATGCTATCTCTATGATGCAGTAAAACTGAGGGTTTGCTGTATCAAACTTAATTCGTATGTCTTGCATAATTCTTGCATAAAAAATAACATTAGTCTAAACATCCATTAAGATAAATAAAATAATTGAAATATATTATGAATATGCTTATGAAAAACACGTTCAGCAATGTCTAAATTTGATATAAAGATTGTACATATGTTTTGAAAAAAAAGCTTTACTTAACATTTGCCCATGCTAACTCAGGTAATGCTAATTCTCTACAAAAACAACATGTTGGCTATGTGTGAATGAACCGGCGGTTTGCGTTTCTCTAGAAGCTTTGAAACGGACCGGTCTGTGTTGTCGTGGTTGTACCCTTGGGTAAGACACGTTATCCTAATTGCTTTGGATGGCATGCGACGAGCATCCCGTATGTTGCTCAGTGAGGTAGTCACGAACTACTACAAAGATACCCACCTCGAAATGATCCTGGCTGTTCACAGGGCGATAAAACTAGCAATCAAGCAAACTCTGTTATTACCACAGATACCGATATAATTTTCTGTTCTTTTATAGGTCTCTGATTGCATGTATCATTTTCCTCTCGGAATGAATGTCTTTTTATGTTTATAGGAGACCGCTGGCACTTTTTTTTTATTTCTCACGGTACAAAAGATAAGCAAAACAAGGTTTTTTACCTCCAATTTCTGTCTATGATTGCGTTTTTTGTTTTGCTTACAGAAATACACAACCAAGTCAGTGACCAACATGGCACCCCAGAGAAAACAATCCTTTATGTTATTTGCAGGTGAGTGCAATAATGAGGTAAAGAAGTAGAAATAAGACGTACATGACCCAACTACGGATGTGAAAAGATCGCAGGTTTTGTTCATTCTGAAACCCGCGCTATAATTAAGTTTTTCATGCTATGTATTTTCGGGATGTTCCCAGAGGGAAAGAGCAGAAAAGTTTGTTCAGAAAGTTGAGAGAAAGGAACGTTTCTCTCGGCGGTATGTCTAAGGCTATGATGATCATAATAGTCTCGATCTCTCTCTTTATATAAATAAGAACTTTGGCATTACTGTTACTAATTACAGATATCCATGGTTTTAGGGAAGGTACAGGGGTTTGATATCAGTATAATATTGATCAAATTAAGCACTTATTCTATAAAAAAAAAAATACAGTTGTATAAGCAGTTATTGATTTGTTCGTATGCAGTTGACAGTTTCATGGGAATTCAGACCTCAAGGGATATTAGTCTCTTGCCACAGTCAGGATATCATATTTATAGATATATATGGAAATTAATAATTATTTTTCAATTTTCGCTACCGTGGTTCTCATTTAAGGTCAATGATTGTTGCTTCATTGTCTCTATCACGAATTTAAGTGAAGATTGATGATTTTTATTGTCGTTACCGCAGTTTCTCATTGAAGTGGTCTTAGAGTCGCTACATCCTTCTCTGTCTAAGAATGGAGTGTAACGTCACTTGGTTTTGACTTAGATTTACAAATTGAGTGTTGCCTAAGAAGTTTCGTCGGAAACCCATGAGACTCTGCTTTGCCGTTCGAATCCTAGGTGACACTGCTGTGTGGTTTGAGTCCCACGAGACTCTGCTGTGTGGTTTGAGTCCCACGAGAGTTGTGTGGTTTGAGTCTCACGAGACACTGCTGTGTGGTTTGAGTCCCACGAGACTCTGCTGTGTGGTTTGAGTCCCACGAGACTCTGCAGTGTGGTTTGAGTCCCACGAGACACTGCTGTGTGGTTTGAATCCCACGAGACACTGCTGTGTGGTTTGAGTCCCACGAGACACTGCTGTGTGGTTTGAGTCCCACGAGACACTGCTGTGTGATTTGAGTCCCACGAGACACTGCTGTGTGGTTTGAGTTCCACGAGACACTGCTGTGTGGTTTGAAGCCAACGAGACACTGCTGTATTGTTTGAGTCCCACGAGACACTGCTGTGTGGTTTGAGTCCCACGAGACACTGCTGTGTGGTTTGAGTCCCACGAGACACTGCTGTGTGGTTTGAGTCCCACGAGACACTGCTGTGTGGTTTGAGTCCCACGAGACACTGCTGTGTGATTTGAGTCCCACGAGACACTGCTGTGTGGTTTGAGTCTCACGAGACACTACTGTGTGGTTTGAGTTCCACGAGACACTGCTGTGTGGTTTGAAGCCAACGAGACACTGCTGTATTGTTTGAGTCCCACGAGACACTGCTGTGTGGTTTGAGTCTCACGAGACACTGCTGTATTGTTTGAGTCCCACGAGACACTGCTGTGTGGTTTGAGTCCCACGAGACACTGCTGTATTGTTTGAGTTCCACGAGACACTGCTGTATTGTTTGAGTTCCACGAGACACTGCTGCGTGGTTTGAGTCCCACGGGACACTGCTCTGTCGGATGAGTGCCGGCCCCAAACGACAGAGCAGAATCTACATGTAGGTTTCCATTGATGTTTCTGAAGCAGAAACCGTTTAACCTTCCGGAGCATTAAGTCTAAAATGCTTGCTTTTTTTCTAGAATCCTTATGTAGATATATCCTGTTCTTAAATTGCCTTCTCAGTTTTTGTTGATTTTGATGTTTATAATATAAAAATAACATATGTATGGACATAACGCCTGACTCGAGGTCTTATGGAATCACTGACGTTATACTAATTGTTGTATACGTATTTTTTTTCAACAGGCTTATATGTCATTATGATTTGCCTACCAAACAGCTGTTCGTCAAACTCAACGTTATCTACCTCGGACTCAACAGTAATATCTCTAGGAACAACAACAACATCAACAACAATGTCCACAACAACAAAAACGGCAACCTCACCAACAAAAGGTAACAAGTCACGTGATATAAGAGTCAATGACATACAAACATTTATAGTTTGGAAATTGATTTTCGGGTTATTCTATGAAGCTTTTCGGAAATATAATGTATTTCTTATAGGACGGAAAATATCCCCAAGCAATCCCAAATTGTTAATTAACTAAATTTTAGCACTGCGAGTTGGGTACTGTTCCTTTAGGGAAGACAGCCATTGTAGCTGTTGAATAGTTCACACAAGGAAACTATGCACTGATCTGATAGTCATAGGACGTTTTAAGTACGATATTGTGATAAAAAATAATGTGTTCCCTTGCAGAACCAGCTAGCCCAACAAGCAATGATGTTACATCACCTACCACACCAACCACCACTACCACACCAACCACCACTACCACACCGACCACCACTACCACACCGACCACCACTACCACACCGACCACCACTACCACACCGACCACCACTACCACACCGACCACCACTACCACACCGACCACCCCTAGCACAACATCCAATACTAGCACAACATCCAATACTACCACAACATCAGCTGTAGCATCATCGACTGCAGCAGCATCATCCACCGACCCACACTCATCTGTCAAACCAACGACCAGTGTCGCAACTACAACTAGCGGACAACCCTCCGAAGCAACTCCAACTGAAACATCTACATCTGAAGCAACTGCATCTGAAACAAGTACAACTGAAACAACTACAACTGAAGCAACTACATCTGAAACATCTACATCTGAAGCAACTACATCTGAAACATCTACATCTGAAGCAACTACATCTGAAACAAGTACAACTGAAGCAACTACAACTGAAGCAACTACATCTGAAACATCTACATCTGAAGCAACTACAACTGAAACATCTACATCTGAAGCAATTACAACTAGAATCACTACTCAGGCACCGGAGGAATACCCTGACAAAACTGTCAACAAAGGTTTGTTTACATTTACAACTAATTTATGGGAAATAATTGTCACAATTGTGTGTTATGTTATGAATATGTATAATTCTAAATTATCAGGTTGAATTATTTCTAAAAATGGTGATCGTGATAATTTACAAATGTAGTGAATTATGGTATCTGTGTGAATTCATGTGGAACATATACTGGTTCCCTTGAATCAAATGTAAAGTTACTTATTTTTACTTTTTATTTAATCAATCAATCAATTAATAAAAACAAGGTTAAAATATAAAATAAATAAATAAAAAAATAACTAAAAAATCTTGGAATATCATACTTTATTGTTCATATCAATATCAGTCATTCGTTTAATATACAAATTATGTCTCACACTATCAAAAATGATAAAAAAAAAATGAAGCTTAATCCTGAGGCGATAATGTCTCCGTTGATGTTGCTATGTCATGAAATATTAACAACGGTGTAATCACGGGATTTCTAGCGTAGCAACACCTGGATTCTTGAATAGGAAAATCGGAATTTATCGAATTTTAAATGATCCACAATTCTCATATCTTGTCGATGGATGGTACAAGGGACAGCCTAGTATATATAAATACAGGTAGTGCCTTTAGATATAAAATAGATAATAAATCCATTGTATTACGGCCGAGTATTAACATAATAATGCCTTCCTAGATTTGTCAGTGATGCTTAGATTCAAATGTTTTGGAACTTAAAAGAAAAACCCGATAATTCCATATGGGTTTGACCAAATGATGAAATATATATAGAAAAGGGTTACACATATTGCACTTACTGCACAATAGCAAAATATTAACCGAATCAAATGTCCTTATTTTTATATTACTTATGAATCTTGTTTGCAAAAGTGTGGAATTGCATTATTTATCTCCATAACAGGATATTTAAATTGGGACATTATGACGTCACAATGACAATGACGTCATAATCGCATTATTAACTCGGTTGTTCTAAAAAGAAATGTCAGGTCAGTATATCAAATTATTGAGCTCCACGTGACCATGTTTAAGCCAATGAGAATAGCATATACCAACTCAATGCGTCAATGTCACCGGTCAATAAGGCATTGGAGTATTATCCTATCAGACCCTTTACATGTGTGAGACACAAGTACGAATGGGATATGTCGTAAGTATCCACCAAATGATAGGTATACGATTTTTTTTTAAACTAGTGAGACTTGTTTTGGTATTGTCTTATCAACGAACGACTGTTGCCAGTATAGAACATATTTACAGAGGGGATATTTAATAATGTTTCAATAACTTTATGAATAATATATTTTACGAGTTTAGCTTATTTTAGGTTGCTATTTCAAATTTTTAGTTATTGATCAATGCTAATATAGATTTATTTCCAATTAATGTTAGGCTACCAATGTCAAATGTTGTAATTTTTATATTTCATGACTGATTTAATTCAACATTAAACTCATAAACTTTACAAAAGTAAGCACAAATATATCATGCATTTTTCATACAAGAGTGATGTGGAGGTATGTCTTTGATTAAAACATTCAGTTATTATAAGATAGCTATAGAAAAGTAACTTGTGTCAAAAATGACATTTATAGCGCCATAAATGTTACCTGTACATGTAATAAAACTTTATTTCGAGAGCATATCGCATTTGAAATATATATTACCTGTAATATAAAATCTAATGTGATGCACGCAGACAAAATATTTCTTTCTTCATAAAAAAATAAATAAAAGAAAGACTTTTATGTACGGTCAGTTTGTTGTATGTACCTGTTCTAGAGATCAGTCTTTTCTGGCTGAACACTTTCGTTTTGTTCAGATAAACGACGTCTTTTAAAAAAAAATGTTGCGAAGTATACTTGAATATTATCAATTAATTGTATGATCTGCACGAGAAAGGTCATAGCTCAACAATTTAATTCAAGTGATTTGGGGCAGTTGCCTGGTACTGACCGCAGGTCGGTGGTTTTTCTCCTGGTACTCCGGTTTTCCTCCACCTCCAAAACCTGTCACGTCCTTAAATGACCCTGACTGTTAATAGGACATTAAACAAAATAAACCAACCAATCAAGTGATTTTGATTTATAATTTCTGAAAGTTCTGATTACGTAAACTAGAAGAATAAGTATTAATTCGAATGGGAAACCATTAAAGAAATCCCCAAACGGCCCCGTTAGTCCCTAAAATGCAAATGTGGTGGCTATGGAAACGAAGCCCATGCGGTTGAATTCGCAGTCCTCTAAAAACCCATATATACCAATCTTCATAGAAATCAAACAATATCATAATTTCGACCAATCAAAATCCTCCGTATGGTTGCTATGACAACGACACACATGCAGTTGAATCCACAATAATCTAATATCCCTTTTTAACAATTAATTAAAATCGAACGATAAAAAAATATATGTAAATGTTGACCAATCAAAGAAATTTGCCCGTGTCCCACGGTGTACCTACATACTAAATTTCACCAAAATCAGAAGTCGAATCAGAATATTACGGCCATTTTGTTTTAAATTTCGACTTTTTTATACTACAATAAATACACTATACAATTATCCCTCCCACCAACTTTCATCAAATTCAATTAAATAGTTAAGTACATGTAGTTATATCTAATTCTCGAATTTTCTAGCCAGTAAGAGGCTGTGGCGGCCATGTTGGTTGACCGATCGGAAAATAAAGGATCGAATGCACATCCTCTGACTATGATAAATACTTTTGTAAAGTTTCATTAAGTTCCGCCAAACAGTTATCGAGAAATTTATTAGACAATGTGAAGGCAGAATAAGAAGAAATAGAAAGTGGGTAAAGATAATAAGGCCCCAAACTACGCTTGCAGGACTTTAAATAATTATCCGGTACTATGTAAATTGTGATTAATAAATGGACAGCTATAAAAACGATAAAGAAATATTGAAGTGAATATTTGAACTTATTTACCGATTTTGACGTTATACCGTTAGTCTGTGACTGCTTTTGACATACATTTTGTATCTGTCGTCTGTATCTGGTTAGGTGTCTATAATAATATTATAGTCCATCATCCAGTAACATAACTGTCGTCTGTATCTGGTTAGGTGCCTATAAGAATATTATAGTCCATCCTCCAGTAACATATCTGTCGTCTGTATCTGGTTAGGTGTCTATAAGAATATTATAGTCCATCCTCCAGTAACATATCTGTCGTCTGTATCTGGTTAGGTGTCTATAATAATATTATAGTCCATCCTCCAGTAACATATCGGTTATCTGTATCTGGTTAGGTGTGTCGTCTGTATCTGGTTAGGTGCCTATAATAATATTATAGTCCATCATCCAGTAACATACATGTCGTCTGTATCTGGTTAGGTGTCTATAAGAATATTATAGTCCATCCTCCAGTAACATATTACAGTCGTCTGTATCTGGTTAGGTGTCTATAAGAATATTATAGTCCATCCTCCAGTAACATATTACAGTCGTCTGTATCTGGTTAGGTGTGTCGTCTGTATCTGGTTAGGTGTCTATAAGAATATTATAGTCCATCCTCCAGTAACATATATGTCGTCTGTATCTGGTTAGGTGTGTCGTCTGTATCTGGTTAGGTGTCTATAAGAATATTATAGTCCATCCTCCAGTAACATATATGTCGTCTGTATCTGGTTAGGTGTGTCGTCTGTATCTGGTTAGGTGTCTATAAGAATATTATAGCCCATCCTCCAGTAACATATTACAGTCGTCTGTATCTGGTTAGGTGTTTATAAGAATATTATAGTCCATCATCCAGTAACATATTACAGTCGTCTGTATCTGGTTAGGTGTGTCGTCTGTATCTGGTTAGGTGTCTATAAGAATATTATAGCCCATCCTCCAGTAACATATTACAGTCGTCTGTATCTGGTTAGGTGTGTCGTCTGTATCTGGTTAGGTGTCTATAAGAATATTATAGTCCATCCTCCAGTAACACATATGTCGTCTGTATCTGGTTAGGTGTTTATAAGAATATTATAGTCCATCATCCAGTAACATATTACAGTCGTCTGTATCTGGTTAGGTGTGTCGTCTGTATCTGGTTAGGTGTGTCGTCTGTATCTGGTTAGGTGTCTATAAGAATATTATAGCCCCTACACTAATAACATAACTGTCGTCTGTATCTGGTTAGGTGTCTATAAGAATATTATAGTCCATCATCCAGTAACATATTACAGTCGTCTGTATCTGGTTAGGTGTCTATAAAAATATTATAGTCCATCCTCCAGTAACATATCGGTTATCTGTATCTGGTTAGGTGTCTTTAAGAATATTATAGCCCCTACACTAATAACATAACTGTCGTCTGTATCTGGTTAGGTGTCTATAAGAATATTATAGTCCATCATCCAGTAACATATTACAGTCGTCTGTATCTGGTTAGGTGTCTATAAAAATATTATAGTCCATCCTCCAGTAACATATCGGTTATCTGTATCTGGTTAGGTGTCTTTAAGAATATTATAGTCCATCCTCCAGTAACATATCGGTTATCTGTATCTGGTAAGGTGTCTATAAAAATATTATAATCCATCCTCCAGTAACACATATGTCGTCTGTATCTGGTTAGGTGTCTATAATAATATTATAGTCCATCCTCCAGTAACATATATGTCGTCTGTATCTGGTTAGGTGTGTCGTCTGTATCTGGTTAGGTGTCTATAAGAATATTATAGCCCCCAATCCTACTACATATCACATGCGTCTGCATCTGGCTAGTGTTTATAAAGATATTAGCCCCCTACTTGTAGGTACTCCTTCTCTACCAGCGAGTATCACACAATGCATGGACTGTGGAACGAGAGAAGGCTATGTGTCTGTGAGCTGTTTCCAAACGGATTGTCTGATTTGATGCATTTGAGCCGAGCGGACTTTAGAATAGGACAGTAAATTCTGCGAAACGCGCGAATTTTAAATTAATATTGCTGACAGATTTGTCGACCAATCAGATTCCCCGTTGCAAAACCGTTCTTAAATAAAGCCTACTTCCGTTAAACAGCCAATAATTTGTCGGCTATCACGACGGCTTTTGGTCCATTTTCCCATCTTTAAATCATTGTCACGACAAAAAAATAACACGCGTCGATAGTTAATGATTCTTAACCAAGATGCGTTTGTAATTGAGTCGGAATGAACTAAGATTAAACGTAAATCGAAGCTCACCGCACACACATTTCAAGTGTTACACTTTGTAGATATAGTAGGAGTAGGGGCTATAGTATAAATGCTAACAAGATGCAGACCCCTCTGGGCACATTTGTTTGTTTGTTTGTATTTTTGTTTCTAGTGGCATTGGTTCAGAATATACCCGTGTGGTTTATCTGGGATCGTTCTCCTAGGGCTTTGTCAAGGTTTCCCGTGCAAATCGTTTCGTTTTTTTTTTAATATTTCTCCTCTTTTTATGTATAATCAACATATGTATAGGGACTATTTAATGATTAAAAATAATAATAAGATAAACTGAATGTACTCTAAATAAACAGCTATAGGATGAAAGTACCCTCCATGTTTCGTTTGTTAAAGCTCCAGAATATAATAAAAGTAATCCTAATAATCTTATCTATTCTACACAAGCCCTGTGGAAATCTACTTTATCTTTAACGAACTCTTTATAATTTATCAAGCCGTTGTATAAGCCAATCATATGCGACGTTACAAATGGCACGTTATTGGTTGATAACATATGTTTTTAAGTCAATACAAAAGCTTGTTACATCATATTCAAGTACCCCTATATAATGGAATCACGTGCTTACATTTTGCAAAACCTGGCTTTGGTTCAAAAATGTAAATGGATTTGTTTGGGATTGGGTAAAGGCCTCTCGGTGTCATCCATATTTTGAAGGTTGAGTTGATACTTAATGAATGTGATTTTTTAGTAAACTTATAGCTTGTTTACTGTTTAGTTGATAATATTCGCGGTCATAAATACAGCAGAAAAATAAGCACCCGGCGAATATCTATATGTAAAAACCGGTGTATATAACGGTTGATTGCAGAATGTAATTAAGGCCAATTAACCCGGCCAAGTTGCGCGAAATTTAATGACCGCTAGCTCGGTCCGACTGTGACAACCGAGAAATATACAGTAATACGGGCCCTGTCGTTCCTTATTGTATGGTGTTTGTCTCATTACACATGTGGGTTAATGTTGCATTTATAATTAAAAAGAACAAAAATCGTCATGTTTTTATATAAATTCAATATTTAATGATTTCCCGGTAAGTTTTGTTTGTTTTCTTGATCGGATTTTAATGTTAGGTGTCCAACGTCTTTATCGGGATGTTTTCGTCGGTCCTCCTGTTCTCGCGTGGTCACGTGACCGGCACGAAGGACTACATTAACACTTGGTCGGCAAATATGGCCAGAGCACCCGACCAACGTATTTTGTCGTACAAACAAATATGATGCACTTATTCATCGTGCTAAGAAACCGAGAAAAAGTGCTGTACATTCTTCTATTTATTTAAGTATGGTTACATAACGGCGTTATAAACTGGTCTTAATTGACGAAGTGCCGATTAATTGACTACTTTTTAAGTAATTTTGACGATGTTTGTCATTTTCGTAAGAATGTACAGCACTTTTCGTTGTTCTCATACAATTACCTTCACGCTCTTACCTGTTTCATAATTATTGATTTAGGGTAGTCGGGTGCTCTAGAACAATTTATAGAGCAAGTGTTAATGTTCATTCTCCAATATTGGAACTCTTCAGTGTTTTAAGTATCGAAATCGGCATATAGAAAGGAACAAACGTTAATAAACGAATGCAATGGATCGTAATTAATTCAAATAATTATTTACAGATGATTTCCAAAGACATAAGGTATAGTTAGACGTTTTCGGCTGTACATGCAAGTTTGTAAATTCGACACTGTGATAAAACCACCGTCCTCGTCGTTGCCATGACAGCCGATCGCAGCTCCGATCACGAATGCACTGTCAAAGTGAAAGTTGAAGTATTTTTCGCAACATGCCGTTTAAACTTAAAATTACATTCACACCTCATATTGATTGGGGTTGTTTAATCATACCTGATCAATTGAATTGTAAGAAAACTAACAAAAACACTAAAAAACACAGAATGAAGCCTTCGTGTCAGGCAGTGCAGACACAACGCGGGATCTGTAAACAATGTGACGTCATTGGAATGTACAAGTTGCAACAATGTACAACAATGTATTTTTTACATGAATACACTAATGAGCAACAAAACGGGACGCAACATTAACCCACATGCGTATGTATATATTTGAAAAAAAAATCAAATCATATTTGCTTTTGACTTTATTCATTTTTATTTACTAGTCGACATGCTATTGTGCATAAATATACCCATTTAAAACATATTATGCCTCATGCCATAAGTTATGTAAGCATGTTATAATATAGCAGTATGTTCTTTTTTGTAGAAGCGTACTTTGATTTGACCATCGCCTTCAGTTATGATTCTGATCTAAGCACAGTTCAAACAAACGTGAGTATTGATCTGTACATATAGGTCTTGAATGATAAACGTTCTCTGCATATATCGACTTTTTATTTCTCATGCATGCATGTTATATTTTGAATGCAGATGACAACATTTCCATATGTCATTGTGACGCATACTGAAATTCAAATCCACAGTGGTAGCGACATCGCCGTTCCGCATAAAGGATATCCATCTCGTAAATGACATTCATAGCATTATAAATACTAATTAGCATAAGTACAGTAATTATTGTCAAATTATGCTATGCATGCACTTATCTTTATACGAGGTAACTTTTATGGTAATACAAAAGGAAAACGAAACGTGATATACAGCTGTGCAACACGTTGATTTGGAAGAAATTCGTTTGATAAAAGCAGCAATATTACCTTTATGCAAAATCATTTTTATGCTACGCTGGTAACGTATTAAAAGTAGGTCACTGACCTACATTGTGATTTTTGATCCTAAAACCAAATGTTTATCTATAAAATAGCATAATATGAGAAGATGGCTGATGCCTCATCGAACATAGTCTAAAGATAATGGTTTAGCTATGATATAAACATACAACGCACATCTAGTCTGCCGTTCACCATAATTTCATTTTTTTCTTTACAGATCACTGAAGCGTTTAGAAATACTCCCGGATTTCGTAGAGTGGTTATGAATACGCCACAAAGCAGGTAACAGTGTTTCCTTAACATAATTATATGTAAAAATATAGCTTATGTTCAATTTGTTGCTTACGTTAAATCTTGATAAAAAAGTAGTGTTTCATTTATGACGCCTTTATAATCAGCAATGTAATAAACTTATGATGTAATGAAATAACCATTCGGCAATGTAACGTACTTATGGTGTAATAAAATGGTTATTCGGTCATGTAATTAACGTACATATGATGTAATAAAATGATAATTCGGTAATGTAATAAACGTACATATGATGTAATAAAATAATCATTCGACAATGTAATAAACGTACTTATGATGTAATAAAATTACCATTCAACAATGTAATAAACGTACATATGATGTAATAAAATAATCATTCGGTAATGTAATAACCGTACATATGATGTAATAAAATTATCATTCGGTAATGTAATAAACGAACATATGATGTAATAAAATAATAATTCGGTAATGTAATAAACGTACATATGATGTAATAAAATTATCATTCGGTAATGTAATAAACGAACATATGATGTAATAAAATAATCATTCGGTCATGTAATTAACGTACATATGATGTAATGAAATAATCATTCGGTCATGTAATTAACGTACATATGATGTAATAAAATAATCATTCGGTAATGTAATTAACGTACATATGATGTAATAAAGTGATAATTCGGTAATGTAATAAACGTACATATGATGTAATAAAATTATCATTCGGTAATGTAATAAACGAACATATGATGTAATAAAATAATCATTCGGTAATGTAATTAACGTACATATGATGTAATAAAATAATAATTCGGTAATGTAATAAACGTACATATGATGTAATAAAATTATCATTCGGTAATGTAATAAACGAACATATGATGTAATAAAATAATCATTCGGTCATGTAATTAACGTACATATGATGTAATAAAATAATCATTCGGTCATGTAATTAACGTACATATGATGTAATAAAATAATCATTCGGTAATGTAATAAACGTACATATGATGTAATAAAACCAGCATTCGGTAATGTAATAAACGAACATATGATGTAATAAAATAATCATTCGGTAATGTAATTAACGTACATATGATGTAATAAAATGATAATTCGGTAATGTAATAAACGTACATATGATGTAATAAAGTGATCATTCGGTAATGTAATAAACGTACTTATGATGTAATAAAATGACCGTTCGGTAATGTAATAAACGTACTTATGTCACGAAATGTTCATTCGGCGTGGCTTTAATATAAATACACGTAGTTTTTGTACACTATTTACTCGGTATAAAGTCAGCAAATAGGGATGTGGCAGCATATTATATTTAGTTTAAACCGTGTTTTATTTGTAAATTTTCCATTCAACGATATATATGCAACATATAAATTATACGAAGCGGAATCAGAAAAAAAGTGTCAAGATACTTATATAAATCTGACATATAGTTTTTTTTTTACAAAGATATGTATGTTTGACGTCATTTAATGGTCAATTTGCAAACGGTAAAGTAGTTTCACACTGTAATTATGACGTAATTAAATCAACTCTAGATATCCATGTCAATAATTTCGGTTTTCACTTCTCCAAATAATGATATTTTTTGATACCAGAGATTTAATTCCTGGGCCGGGTTATACTAAAGAAAAAAATCTTTACTACAAAATAGTTATCGGTATTAAACAAAACCTGAACAATACATATATATATATAATGTGTTAAAACTAACAGCTACACTCAATAAAAGTTAGGCATTTATCTTCCCTGTAAAAGTATTTATGCATTTGGGTCCTGTCACAGACAACAAAGAGAATGTATAGATTGAAAATGGCCACCATACATGGCTTATGGTGACATTTAATATAAATTCTAAACATATTACAATTTAACAATACAAAATTAACAGCATAACACAATCATTAAAAAACGTCTAAAAATAAACATCTCAAAATGACAATGGTAGTCAATTACCACAAAAGCCTGTGTGGGGGTTGCCAAACTCCGCCTTACATCAGGTATGTTACACCTCATCCAATATAGTAAACATAAAATAAGAAGATAAAAGATTCAGGGAAGGAAGTGGGTGGGTTAAGCGTGAGGACCTGTTAAAAACTTCTGAAATAGTTGACACTTCCAATTTCAAAACACTGTAACAAATTTTTAATGGCGCGCATCAGAGGCTGCTACCCATAATTCTTTGCTGCTCCACAGTGGCATTAAAGGGAAATAACTCGTGTATAATTTGTAGCAAAACTTATACGGAAATTAGGAAATGTGCAGGCCTTCCGATGCATAAATTAAGCTGCCCTTTATTGTTTTGAATGGCAGAACTATGCAGACAAACATTATGGCGTGTTAATGCGACATGCTATGTTGATATGTAATCATTGTCATTTATATGGACTTTAAGTACAATAACAAGGTAATATACTGCCTATATCTACATATCCAACGTATAGATTATAACCAGAACAATGAATCATTATTTTTACTGACAGTAAGGCCTTAACATGTAACAAAAACTTTGACAATAACATGTTCCGTCTTAATGGCGACAATGGCGTAGTCACGAAAACGAGATGTGATTTATTACATTTACAATCATTAAACATCACTCATTTGTCGCTTCTAACTTTGGAAAATGAGGCTTAAAATGAAATAATTAACAGCAAGCCAATGTTTGGCTCTAGTAAGGGTATAGGGAATCATAGTACGGTTGACCAAACCATGACCAAGTGTACACCCACGTCCCCCCCCCCCAACCCCCAACCCCCTCCCTCCCTACACACAAAAAAAAAGGTAAATGCATTTTAAAAAAAAGATACATTCATGGACACTGCAATTATAAGCTCCTGCACACTTTGCAGAAGTCTTGTACATCCTATCAAAATATTATATATGTATTTTTTTCTGTCAACTTTTTAAGCAACGCTTTTATAGTCTATCAACTGCAATTACGGTGACTTGTGATCTCAGAAAGCAACATTTTTTATCAATATTATGTCTGTTTCATAGAATAACACTCCCTCTGAAGAGATTATTGATGGAGGTTAATGTTATGGTACATTGTTAAAAGAAATCCCTTTTATTCATTTTTTGAACGTTTTTTTTAAACGTGTCTTCCTTGACTCCCTGAAACCTCTGCGGGATTAGTTATTTTCATGAACATTTGACACTGTCATTGACAAATGAATAATCTGATTCATTTATACTTTCCCAACAGCTCAAACAATTGTGTATAATTGTTATGGATGACAGTGTGTAAAGTATGCAACATTTCTTGAATTAAGTATCCGGTATATGCATATCATAGAAAGAATTGATATGAGGGTTTGACTATATTTTACACGCTGCCAAAGGTCTTTTTTCGAATAGTATTACTTTGATTGTGTTTTGTATTACACACAAACAGTTCATGTATATATTACTTCGTCAAAAGATATACACTGTTAAAAAAACATCATACTTATTAAACATCTATTTTCACCAAAATAAGTCAGTGGTTAAATTTGATCAAAGGGAGGATACTGATGCATTAATGATAGTGGTTTTAATTTTCATTTCAGATTGAGAAGAGACACATCTCGTAGCAAAAGCAATTTTACGGCATCCTTTGATGCGGCCAGCATACAAAACAAGACTGAATTTAAGATGGCAATTAACCAGTCCATTAACAGCCTGAGAAATATTATAACCTTCGAAGATGATTTGAACAGCATTACTGAAGCATGTATGTACTTTTTAACTATGACATGTATAAAAAATCTTTCCAAAATAAGTGCAACACATTTCTTTATCAGGTCTGGGAACGTGTCATTGTTGTCGGCATGGAATCATTGAGACAACAAATTTCGAAGTGTGATATTGATTTTAACATGTTAGTTGTTCTATAATATGACCGATTATCTCGTTCCTCCAATTAATCTTCACACACCTGTTATCAATTTTTTCGAAGATTTACATACACTTAAACATTCGTTCATTATTATATATATATTATTATTATATATATATTATTATATATTATATATATATATATTGATGTCCTATCAACAGCTATGGCTATCTAAAAGCGGTCTCCCCTATTTGAGAGATGCATGCGTGTGGTGAGTGTGTGTTTTGGGAAGATTCGATATACTCATGTTTGTCTCCTTTTGATAACGCAAAACTGATATCGATTTTATAGTATACTTCAATGAAGCATACTGCCTAAGACAACCTACAGGACACACCACCAGGTCACATTTGTGATCGGGCGAACTAGTTATCCCTCTTTCAAAACTATTGAGCCTCAAGCAGGAGCAGCAAACACCATTTAATGTACATGTATATAGACTCGGGTTACTTCTTTGACATAAGAGCCCGCTGGTCAGCCGTTTTATTATCTGACGTTACTGGTCAATTTCTTATTTCTTAAGCATTGATATAATTTATGCTCCTCCTGCCATCAAATCATTGCAGATGTCTGTTTTTGTCTGTTTATAATTCTTAACAAAACCATGTTTACCTACAATTTAGGTGATATGTATCCAATTTTAATTCTTCAGTGACTAATAAACATCAAATTAACTATCATTTGCCACAAAACATTATCCTGTATCATTTTATTGATATGTTAACCTCGTTTCAAACCTAGCGGTATTTATTCTTAATCATTTGGAATGACGATATCAAGTGGAACAAGTGCTTTGTATTCCATTTTCGCTTAACCGGGCAGTCACTTTCAGTAATTCGTCATTTGCTATTGTAGATTTAAATAACGACATATGAAAATGGCATTATACAGTTAAATATTTTAAATGTAATGCAAATGTTTAATGTTAATAAAATCTAAACTTTAAATATTTGACAAACAGCATTTGGTTGTTCGCATATGGCAAGAAATATAAGTTACACGGCGCCTGTCAAACTTTTCTCCGTGTTGAACCTCTAATACTGTTAGAGTCAAAATCTGATATGTTTCGGCAAGGGGACAGAATCCAAAGCCTTTCATTCAGGGGCGAACACTCAAATAAAGGCCAAAGCGAGGGAAGTGTCAAGGAAGACAGGAAGCTGTTTAGAAAGAAGAAACAATATAAGGTTCCAAATTCATTCGTTTTTAACGATCATGCAATGGGGCAAGTATAATCCGTTCGTTCTACCTGAAGGGTAGTTACAAACACCAGTACTGAATGAAACTGAAAGAAGGGTAGAATAGAGGAATCTAAAGTATGATAGAATGGTCACGGACTAGATAATACAGGTTGGCAGGGATTAAAACATATAGATATGATTGAGTTTGAATGATGTTGCAATAAACCATCCAACAGTGTTGACAGTGTCTAAGAGTAATATTGTATTTTCTTTTCAGTTTTTATGGAGATAGAAGATATATGTAACGCTGCGTATGTCTGCTCGGCAGCATACGAGTGTCTTATTGGAGGAGTTTGCCGGTATCGCTGTAAGAATAAATGTAGTGGTACACAAATCTGCTCAATCGTAGTCAACTCAACATCGACAACAGCAAAATGCAGGTACTAGTGCCATGTTATAATGGAAACAATCTATCATGTTTAGCTTAAACGGGACATTTACTAACACTGTCGAGATCGCAAGGCTACCAAGTTCAGTATTTTGTGCATATTTAGGTGATATTTTACTTTTAATGCATCGCATATCTATGCCTATTTTAACATTCTGTACCATTCAAAATACTCGTGCGGAATATCAATTTGCTATAATCACCCAGCAAATATCTCTATTAATTCTAACAAAATTCAAATAAGCCATGCATGATGTGCGAAATTTCAAGCCCTCGAAATCAGTCATACTGAGTCAACCTAGTAGCGCCGTGGAATTAGATTAGTTGCACATTACTGTAGTAATGCATGATCGATTACTATATTACCTGTTATTTACCCTAATACTCATTTGAGATTATGATTGAACCTAGATTTGACATAGAAGTGCGAGATGCTTACTAGATGTACCAGAACAATCGATGTCGAATTTGAATATTTTTGGTTCCTGAATTCTGCTTTACAATCAAATGTACACCAAGAGATGAAAGATTTAAGCTATCTAAATAATTTCACGATACAAACCCCGTGCTCGATGAACATTCCATGTCATAAAGACTTGTGTCCTTAACACATGAGCAAAACGTAAACATGCGCAAAAATGCTATTCCCCGCACAAATCTTCGTTGAGTCAAACGAAAGAAGAAGTCACACGTCTTCCGTGACGATATTATTGACAATACGTTTAAACAATTATATATGTCTGGCTTTATTTCTACATATAATTTGCACTAATACCAACATTACTTTGTAAAAAAAGATCAGACAATTCGATTGTATACCAACATTATCATGCATCAATGATACCAAAACTAACCTTAGTGCAACATTCCTTGTTCCATCATTTCTCAGCACATTTCGACGTAGTAACGACATTACTTGTTTCAACATTACTAATCATATACTGATCGGAAAATTCGTCCTAGTGTCAACATGATTGAACCCAAACTATAAGAACTATATTATTGTTTTACATAGCCACGTTTCCGCCCCAACCACCGCGGCGCCAGCAGTAACAGTTAGTAAGGATGATGAACGTTTGATACAAGTAGCGGTTCCATTGGCTGTTGTACTGTTCCTCGTCATCCTAATACTTATATACACGTGCCACAAACTACATAGACAAGAGTAAGTAGAAAATATGCAGAATTCCTTTTCTCGTAATGTCCTCAGTTTTTATCTATTGAATTTTTTGTGTGTGTTTTTTGAACTTGTGGTCCGATTTTCCTTGCACTGTTTTAAACTTCCCTTTACAAATCAATATTTTTTTACTATTTGCCTTCGTTTCATCGATTTTGAATAGCATGGTTTCGTTTGGCAGGCCAGCACGATGTATTACGAGTTAGGTGTTGTCTTTATTTTTCCATTTTTGAACTGAGTTACCTTAATGTTATTCAGAGATCAAATTATTATTCACGATCTACTTTCCATTATTGCTATCATCGAGCATGTCCATCATGTTTTTGCTTCACCAGATAATTCAGAGTATTTATTTTTCTTTAATATGATATTTTTATTGAAGAAATTAACTAAAACATGAAGATAACAAAACTCATATTATAAAACTTTCTATTTTGGCATCGATATACGGAGATATCTTTCAATATACTACCACTGTTAATGACTTTTTTTTAATATACCTTGCTTGTAGATCAGTTCCAACAGTTTAGAACAACGATACATTGGAACAAGCACAATATTTGTCTTAGAAGGGAACAACCAACCAATTGTTTTCCCATAGACTTTAGTGTTAACGTTTGGGAGTATTTCATTCAAATTCTTGAATTCGATATGACAATTATGGTTTATAACAAAAGTTTAGGGTCTGATATAACACCTAATCGAAAAAAAAGTTGGGTCCTTCAGCTCAAATTTTCTCCAGGGTAGCCATTTTGAAAATTGGTGAATTTCGCAGTAAAAATTCTCAAAAATCTTAAATGTTTACCTGTTAATTATTATTACGTGAACTTTTGGGAAAAAAATCAATCGGACTTACGAAATTTATATCAACATTTGTTATTGATAGTTACCTATCGGGCTACATATCTATTTTCTCGCTTCATAACATACTGGCCAATCAGTGGCTGCTAGACATTTTATCCTTGGCTCAACTTTCTATACACAGGGGCTGTTTCAAAAATCTATTTTTTCAATTGGTTGGTTGTTCCCTAGAAAACAATATACAGCAACGTCATTCGGTACAGTAATGATTTAGCGGAGGTTTTTAGGTAAAAAAAAGTGCTTAAGTAATATCCCCACTAAAACATGTACATTTGTACGTATACAGTATGTATTTCCCTGAAAGTTTTTTTGTTTATCTTTTAATTGTCTTTGTTTTATTTTGTTTTTGCAGCAAAAATGGAGGTGAAAAGTTCTACAATATGCACCAGTTTTAACGAGACATCATCGCCATCCTTTTCTTTGTGATCTTGTGAAAAATGTTTAATAGTATATATATTTATACAGGTCTCTCAACATACATATTTATCAAGATTGCCTAGTTGCCAAATTCCCCAGTCCAAACCTGTTAATGAACTGTGTGATTTTGTTCGCACGTGTTTTTAGACATTAACTACATAATGCCTGTAATAAGCGTTTTGGGATTTTCATATCTCCTAATATTAAGTAGATGATGACGTGTTCAATAAATGCGTTGATGTATCATCAGAGCAATTGTCTACGTACCTATTATCGTTATGTCCGAGGGCATGGCTGTGAACTACAATAAATGACACCGGGCAAAACAAATATAGATGTGGCATACACGGGGATCTTTCACGATTGCGCTTAAAAAAAAATATTTGAGTTTATCAATGTGATGGGAACCTAGTCTTAAGTGGGCGTCACATGAAATTAATAGATCAGTTTAATAATTTTAACATTACGTGCACACGAGTTTAAGATTCTATTTGTCAGAATAATGCATACATATGTTTTTGATGTTGCTATTCGATATGGAAATAATTGTAAGCACATATTTTTACTAACAAGACAAATAAGACAACCGTCAATTATTGATGAAGGCACAAAAGTGTTATTGTTTGTGTGATAAAACCATTTCCTCATTTTTAATGAAATTGTTGAATTGTTAAAACAATTTATAACTAGCACAGGGACCCACCAGATAAAATATCTGTTTTTTTTCCTTTTTATAGTCTGCGTTATTTACTTGTTATGATGCTTCCATATATTTTCTTACAGTAATGATGTTGTTGTTTTTTAATTTGTATTCTCAGTCCAATCTTGATGAAAATGAAATCCAGAGATTAAGAATGTCCCTTTACAATTGATAGCAAAATTTCTATTTAAAGTGATGTTCACTTGTGATTTAGTACCAAAACCGGGTACAAAAACTTACCCACAATATCCGATGATTAATACGATAAGTCATGTTGTGTGTACAGGTGTTTTCATACTCTTAGTTTTATTTTCGTAATTAAAAGTGTTGTCCTGTGTATGAATAATATCATCAGCACTCCATATTATCTGTGTTTGCTTCTGAACTATATAACTGTGCATGCAAGTATTCTAATTATTAATCTTATAAAAATATAAATTCGTTTCGTGACAAAACAGATGTATTCTTCATTAGCGTGTTATGTACAATGTATCATTACATAAATGCCATATTATATATCTCGTTTACATATATATATTTACCATTGTATGACACTGCCACTATCTAACCCTACCAATTCAGTTGCGAGTTCACCAGCTTATGAACTGCCAACTGAAATTTGAATTTGAAAATTTCCAAAAAAAATCGCACGACAAATAAAAAATCGCAGATGGTAAATATAAGCATTGACCGTCTTTCAGTTGGCATTCATATTGACTATGAATGCCAACTGATAGCCGTTCAATGCTTAAATGGATGCAATCTGATTTTCTATTATAAACATGCATTTTGATTTCCAATGTCATATTTGTTTGTTATATATATATATCCATTAAAAAGTAATATATTCAAATTAGATATGCAACAGTATAGAGGTTTCACAGATTTTGTTTGTTATACAATCATAAATGCATTGTGGCGTTGAATTCATCAAGCAATATGTAATCAGTTCCAACTTCAGGCATAATGTGATGCCCCTCTCTATATATAATGTACACTATACATATTATGTGCTCCTATATAATAGGAAAATTACAATACATGTACATATGCAGTGTCATTTTGATTGTTTTGTTTATATATTAACTGTGGTGTGAAATAAACCGTATACAAATACTGGATATGTGTGATCTATTTTCACCAAAAACTCGAGCTGTTTTTATAAAGTGATATTCCTTTATACGTTCCTGTTTCATTTCATTCAGGATTTATTAATTTATTCATTTTGCAAATAAATTTATGGTTCAGGAAGTGAAGGACTAAGTTAGCAAGTGTTTTGCCTGAAAAAATGTATAGGTTTGTATCTGTATTATTGAGTAAATAACATATGAAATGGGTACTTTCTATATACGATAATAATAGATAACATGAAATGGGTACTTTGTATATACGATAATAATAGATAACATATGAAATGGGTACTTTCTATATACGATAAAAATAGATGATATATGAAATGGGTACTTTCTGTATACGATAATAACAGATAACATATTAAATGGGTACTTTCTATATACGATAATAATAGTTAACATGAAATGGGTACTTTCTGTATACGATAATAACAGATAACATATGAAATGGGTACTTTCTATATACGATAAAAATAGATAACATGAAATGGGTACTTTCTATATACGATAATAACAGATAACATATTAAATGGGTACTTTCTATATACGATAATAACAGATAACATATTAAATGGGTACTTTATATATACGATAATAACAGATAACATATTAAATGGGTACTTTATATATACGATAATAATAGATAACATGAAATGGGTACTTTATATATACGAGGATAAGGTATGGTCTTGAGATTTGGAAAATCCAAAATAAATAATCCTGTTAAAAATAGAAAGGCGTAGGAACGATGTGTAAAAAGGGGGAAATACCCAGGTGGTGGTTCACCAGTCCAGTGCACCGTAAATCTCAGGGTTAATGTCTTCGTGTACCTACATGTACGTGCTTTTATTGGCCATCGAACCTATACAATAGCATCATATATCAGATAGGGAAAACTTCAAACTTTAATTTGATATAAATTTTACATAATTTGAACTTCAAATAAGCGAATGAAGGGATGGAGTCACTAGAAATACCATATAGTACAAGTGCAATCAATGATTGCGAAAGCTCACCGGTAGCAGCAGTCACACTATGCATTCATTTTTTATCTATGTATAGGAATGTCATTTTGAAATACATAATATCGCTCCTAGACCTCTAATGGATATATAAACCAAAAAGAAGGGTGTGGACTTACAAGCTTTCCAAAAACTTACCCCTAAAATATTTAAAGTGGATTTTGATGCCAAAAAATTCAAGTCCAAAAAATGGTAAAATGCCAAAAAAATCACATTTTTTTCAGCATGATTTTGCCATAACATCACTCCTAGACCTCTAATGAATGTATAAACCAAATAAGAAGGGTGATAGGTGTATACTTTTGGACTTACCCCCAAAACTTTAAAGTGAGTTTTGGTGACAAGAAAGTTCAGTCCACAAAATGGTAAAATGCGAAACAGTCATAAATTATTTTCTGCATGATTTTGCTATAACATCACTCCTAGACCTCTAATGAATGTATAAACCAAATAAGAAGGGTGTGAGGTATACAGTTTTGGACTTACATACTTTCCAAAAACTTGCCCCAAAAACTTTAAAGTGGGGTGGGACGCCGACGCCGACGCGGACGCCGGGGGTACAGCATTAGCTCACGGTTACTCGTAGCCGGTGAGCTAAAATATTAAGTTATGTGAGCCCTACAATCGAAAAGTACACATATAGTGTTCTCACGCGCGAGGAGATACATTCGAATCACATCATTCATACCTCTTGATATCAGTTTGATTATTGGATAAATTATCTTGTATTGGAATTAAGAATAGACATAAAACTATACCTAAACTGCGATGTATTTTCCGGACAATGTGGTTTGGCTGATTAGGTTGAGTCACCTAATTGCTTTCATCTTTCTTTTCAGATTTATATATACATATCAAACGCGTGATATGAATGTGGGTTTAATCTTCTTGCATAATATAAGTTCAGCAACACAAAATTTATTGGTCAGGAATAAATGCTAATAACGGAGACAGCCACCTCAAATAAAAAGAACAATACCTGAAAATATACGAACACGTGTAATCAATGACGAAAATTAAACTATTTAATACCAATATCATTAAATATATATTTAGGTATATTTAATATATTCATATTAAACTCTATTTCATTTCATAGCTACACTTATAACAATATACATGTACATACTTTCATATTAACTTTGACCCTATGGAACCTGATCACGTAAATGTCCTATGTTAAATATTTTAATTTACGGGAAAGATATTTAAAATGTAAATATATTAATTTAATCTATTTTATCTAGAGTAAATACATATGTAGTTTGAATATATAAAATAATTTATTCATATAATTTCTAGTTAAATACACTTACCTTTTAGCACTGGGCGTACACATGTTTATCCTGAACGTTTATATCCGTGCATGGTCGCACTCACCTGTGCATGGCCCAGGTGAGGTTTTCCACGTGCACTGGTATAGGGTCATGCGGGGTCAAAGTGACACACTCGACCAATCCTTGCGCTAACCTCTCATACGTCACAATAACAACTCTATACACAGGTACATAGGACATTATATGACACAGGGACTTGTACACACATTACACACGATACACATCGCAATTATTTATACACATTAACACGTGTTGGTGAAACTTAAATAATAATTTGATCACCGTGACATACATCTGTAAATATTGATGCGTTGGAAAACAAATATAAAATTTCGCAAAATTACCAATACTCAAAATTCACCTTATTATGATATTTTTACTCCCAAAATCGCTCTTTCCGAAAATGACAAGATAATACATTTGAAATGGTTTTGGAAAGATTTTATATCAATTTCTCAAAATCTAACGTTTTTAACCCAAAAATATAGCAAAAGTTATCAGAATCCATGTAATCTGTAGGGTGTGTTGAGAGGTTCATCTACAACCATAAACCAGGTTCGATTGGAATACCTTTTAAGAAATTTGGCTAAACCGTGACAAAAGTCTAATTTACAGAGTTACAGGACCCTAAATTCTGGATGAAGGGTTCCTTGAGATGTCTACAATATGTGATACACATAAAAATAAGTATAAGTTGGACTTACACCTTTCTAACAACCGACCTAAACGTAAACATTTGTTGAAATGTTGACGACGCCGCCGTTGGAGAAGTAAATACATAAGGAACTAGTCTGAATAAAGGTTAACATTATGTAACTACAGTGCAAAAAACAAAACGATGATAAAAGATCAATTTAGAAGTTGTAAGAATAGTCACAGGGCTGCCCATATTCACAAAAAAAAAAAAAAAAAAATTATGTCAGGAAACCGGATGATTACCCCTTATGAAGAGAAGAGATGCTTGATAACTGCCTTTATTTTCTCATCGTCTTATTGCCAATGTATATTGGAAATGTAGCTCCCTATAATTTGCGAAATGCATATTCATTAAGAGAACAACACTTTCGTTTACAACTGTCAAAAATCTGTTTTCGTTCTACTTCAAAACTTTTGAACGACTTGATTCATTAGACACTCCCCTTCTCTTAGTTTCTTCGACTCTACAGGTTTGAATATGCAAACTAAAATGTATGTACAACCGGAAACGTTTCTACACGATATCTAATGATTTAAGAGATAATCAGAAAATAATTACCTTGCATTCGTGTATTAACGTGTGTTCATTTCAATGCCGACTTCGATACTTCAAACACTGAAGAGTTCCGAAACCGAAAAATAGACAATTGCTCTATAAATCATCCCAGAGCTCCCCATTTCCTAAAATCAAAACTTCTGAAATAGAAAAGAGCGTGAAGGTGTGTGTACGAGAACAAGGAAACGCTAAAAGCTAAACGTCGTCCAACTTAAAAAGTAGGCAATCAGCAGACACTTTGGCAATTACTGCCAGTTTCTAGTCCTATTCACTAACTGTACATGGATTAGTAGAAGAATGTACAGCACTTTTCTTCAGTTTCTAAGTATGATGAAAAAGCGTTCACATTTATTTGTACCAGCATAGGTTAATCGGGACGCTGGCCATATTTACCGACCAAATGTTAATGTAGTCTTCCGTGCTGGTCATGTGACTACGTAAGAACGCGGGAACCGAAGAAAACGTCATAAGAGGGGGTTGAACACCAAAAATAGAATTTCAGTTTAGAAAACAGGCGACTTTTCTCTTTTCTCTTGAACTTGATTCTGTCCTTACGGAAGTAAAAACCTATTAACAAGGGAAGTAGCTCCAAATTGCACATTTGTTGTTGTGTTAGACAAAAAGAGTTATCCCCTTAGTCATATAGTTTATCTCATAATGTTTATTATTGCAATTGTAAGGACAGACAATGCTAGCTTGCACCCATCCATGAACATTGACCTCTGTGTGCATACAGTATCTAGGAACCTTGGAAACAGTAAACACGCAACATCCAAGAACCTTGACCACTGTGTGCATACAGTATCTAGGAACCTTGGAAACAGTAAACACGCAACATCCAAGAACCTTGACCACTGTGTCCATACAGTATCTAGGAACCTTGGAAACAGTAAACACGCAACATCCAAGAACCTTGACCACTGTGTGCATACAGCATCTAGGAACCTTGGAAACAGTAAACACGCAACATCCAAGAACATTGACCACTGTGTGCATACAGTATCTAGGAACCCTGGCAACAGTAAAACACGCATTATCTAAGAACCTTGATTACTGTATAGACACGGCAACATGACAGCTTTAAACTTGACATATATAAAGACACAGAAACTAAGAACCTTGCAAGCTGTATAAACAGATCGTATAAACCTTGACAACTGTGTTGAAATTGCATCTAAAACCCTTGACAACACTTGGGGCAAAGCATCTAAGAACCTTGACTACTATAAAGTCACAGAAACTAAGAGTTTTAGATATATAAACCGAGCCAGGTAACCCTACATACTACCTATACTAAAGTATATATATTTGTAATATAAACAACATTGGCAATTTTAATACAGCTCTGAAGGATAAGTAAACTTATTTTTTATATGGTTTTCAGACCTGTGAATACCATGGTAGCCACTTTTAAAAACCTTAAAAAATTGCAAAATATTATGATATTTGAGCCAAAATGACACAATTCCCTACACATTTTTTTCTGAAACCTGAAATTAAACATCTCTTTTACAATGACAGAATCAATCTGGTTTTGATAAGTTTGCGAAGTTGTTAAGTTTTTCCGCAATTATACCGTGTCTGTGAGGTAGTGTTTTTTGCAGTAGGCAAAACAAAATTTCCGGAGTAAACACACTTTCAAAAACCAATTTTTGTTAATCTGGAACCATGTTTTTTAAACAAATGTGAAGCTATACCAATTATAGTATACGTTTACTTTTCCCCCCATTTTTTCGGCATAGCCGTCTAATTTGGTTTTGGCCCCGGATATGACGCGACAGGTGGCGTTCTGGTCAAGATGAAGTATGTGATTGGTCAATGTAGCGGTCAATGCAAAATGCTGAATATGCAAATGTTGTGACATATACGGAAACAAAAATGGCTTCCAATGTGAATCGACTGCAGTAAAAAAAACTATAACAGCTTCCGCAATGAAGAGAATAATAGGAAAATGGGTCAAACACAATCCTAGAATTAAACTTGGGAAGCAGTACAATAGATTGTAACAGTTCAAACATGAAAACAGCAGTAATACGGACGCCGCTCGTATTCTGCTTGATTGTTTGATAGTAGGTCATGATAATCTCGGTAATATTTACACAAATACAGTCTGTACCAGTACATCGCTACTGTCACTATACTATATGAACAGTGTTTACACTTATTTACACATAAATACGTGTGCCGTAATATTTACAGAACGTGTTATTTAACATTTAAACCACTGTGTATAATATCGTTATCCAACTAACCCAGATGGAATATAGATATCGCCTTGTAAACTATCGTGTGTTTGTATTGCCACGATTTCAAAACAGTGACGTAATGATCTAAAAATAATTTCCGCGCTAAATTTAGAGGGGGATTCCCAACTAAATCGAGTGGTCAAGCTGGACATAGGGATTTACTGTGAACATTGGAACAGCACAGAAACATAACTGGAAAGGAACAAAACGCGTACATTCAATGAAAATTGCAACGTTTTTACCGTGATGTCCCTTTTAAATTGAATGCAAGCTGAATAAGTGGATGCATCTATTCAAATAACACATTTCCAGTCCTATTATCACCAAAAATGATTCAAACTGATACAATTTTGTTATCCGTGCTGGAACTGCGCATTTATTAATTACATCGTAGTTCGTTAATTTATTTCACCAGTAGTTTTACATTATAACCACCAACATTAAAACTATGCCGTTTATCTTTTTTAAAGATATTTCTTGTTTGGATATCATAATATAGAAGTTATTCGCTTAAAAAATCGCCCATGGCCAGGTTGTCCTAAAATGTGTATTACCTTCCAGGTATAAAGCTTGCTGATACTTTATAACTCACATTTGAGAACCTTGTCGATACTTTATATCTACGGACAATCTAAGTGCCTTGCTGGTTCAGTATATCCGTATCTAAGAACACTGTTGACACTGTATATATCAAAGAGGTACCCTAGACCCTACTGATGATGTACGTATCTTATCTAAGCTGCATATAAGGGTTTTAAATATCAATGAATGATATCTGATTTTATGTCAGGTTTGGTCAAAGATGTACGTTTACGTTTTGAGTAAGGGAACCAAACGCAAAACTTTAATAGAGTGAAATGTTGACGACGATGACAACGCCGTCATAAAAGCTACACCATAGTCTTGCTCTGCGACTTTGGCACACGCGAGAAAAACAAGAAAGAAGGAAAACAAATAATAATGAATAATGGTTAACATTAAATATGTACAATGCCAACCACAAAGATTATATATTTTGTTAGTTTTTTTATAAATAAAATTGAAATAATACGTTATGAATTTGTTTTGCTTTATTAGTCAAGAACATAAAATCAATATTGATTTCGGACAATGCTTGAATGGCTCGTTAAAAACGTCTGATGTCAATAATACTTTATTTCATTAAGTGTAAAAGCATGACATTGACATTAAATGTGTAAAACTTTATATTAGTATATGTTAAAAATGTATGGGTAATGCGGTAGTGTCTATATTATGATTAATTGATGAACGTAATAGTGTATATTATACCATTGTATAGTATGTATCAAAGTGAAAAAATGCAATGTATTATAGTGTATGCGACCTCTTGTTGCACACAAAAGTGTGTCTGAGTGTGTAAATCAAAATCTTAAATCTTAAATCCTCCTCAATAGCACTTTTTGCAGGATATTTTCGTTGGATGAAGTTCATTTCTGCTTCTTTGTCAATTGTATGTACAAATGTATACTCCCGTAGTCTCACTTTTGGAGGGGTGGATTGGGGGGGGGGGGGGGGGGGGGGGAATTTTGTTCCTATAAACAGCCAAGGTCATTTAAGGACGTGCCATGTTTTAGAGGTTGAGGAAAGCCGAGTACCTGGGGAAAACCATCGGCCTACGGTCAGTATCTGGCAACTGCCCCATGTAGGTCTCGAACTCGAAGTCCAGAGGTGGAGGACTAGTGATAAAGTGTCAGGACACCTTAACCACTCGGCCACCGGGGCCTCATAGGGGTTGGGAACATACAATAGTTGCCAAAAAGAAATGACTGGGTGTCAAGCATTAAAGTCGTTCATTCACATACCATACAAATGTATATAATTGACATAATCACGTAGAAAAATAAGGGCATTTATCCAAATCCTGAGCATCTTTTCATTTGGATATATTGCACAGCGATTTCAAGTACGATACCACAATATTAATCAACGGATTGTTTATCATTCAAAGAAGAGCAAATTTAAAACATACATGATTTTAACAATACATGTAGCTTTGTCTTCTAGGATGGAAAATAAGGATATTCCTTTCATTTGATGTTCATATTTAAACAAAAAAGTATGCAAATATTCAACATACATCATTTAATTTATATATAGCACGTTAACATACCTTTAGTGGTTTAAAGCAAACCACCTACCATAACTAAAGGATTACAAGGGACCAACCAACCAATTGTTTTTCCATAGACTTTAGTGTTAACGTTTTGGAGTATTTCATTCAAATTCTTGAATTCAATATGACAATAATGGTTTATAACACAAGTTTTGGGTCTCGCATAACACCTAATCAAAAAAGGAAGTTGGGTCCTTCAGCTCAATTATTTCCAGTGTAGCCATTTGGAAAATGGGTGAATTTCGCAGTAAAAATTCTCAGAAATCTGAAATGTTTACCTGTTAATTATTATTACCTGAACTTTGGAAAAAATTCAATCGGACTTACAAAAATTATATCAACATTTCTTATTGATAGTTACCTATCAGACTACATATCTATTTTGTTACTTCATAGCATACTGGCCAATCAGTGGCTGCCAGACATTGTATCTCTGGCTCAACTTTCTATACACAGGGGATGTTTCAAAAGTCTGTTTTTTCAATTGGTTGGTTGTTCCCTTACAAAGTGTAACAGGTCCCAACATTTCAATCCTGTGTTGTGAGAGGGATGGTCTGACGACTTTCCTCTAATAGATCGGAGGAGCCTTTTGATTTGGTATTGACGTCATAATAGCCTGATTTTGCTGGAGGTTTACAGCACATGTCTTTCCATTGCTTTCTTACTTGAGGATCGCGCGTAATGAACAGTAAAAAAATGAAAAAATCCTAGGGAAGCATTATGAACATACTGAAAAATGTACTGATATTGGATACAGGCATCTTCGATTGCCAGATATCCAAAGATTCAAGTGATACCTAAATTTAAAAAAGGAATATGTATTGTTGAATGAAAACGAATAGGGAAAGTTTAACAGAATAAAAAATTAAGATTGGGATGGCTAAAATATAAGTGGTAAAAAAAAACCCAGAAAAATAAAAAATAAAAAAATAATAAGTACTGATTGTAATTGGGACCATAACAGATGTCTCCTAAACACACGCACAGTCATACCATTGTGTTCGGTATCCCGCATAACCTATCTATACCAATTTTAACTAATTTCGACCAATCAGAGGTCTCGATTTCGTTACCGTGGCAACCAAATTCTCTGAAAATGTTACCATGTTGTTTGGCATATCCAATAAGCCCTAGGTACCAATTTTCATCTTAATCTGAAAATATCTAGATTTCGACCAATACGAGGCCTCCATTTCGTAGAATCCGACCTTTTAGACATTTTGAAAAGCTTATACAAGTATATCACTGATAAAGACAATATAAAACTCTACCAATAATGATTATCTTTTAAAATATAAACCGGATTTAAAACCATAACTACGGGTACATACCACCACATCTCATAGAGCAGGAAGCAATGAATTTTCGTATGCAGATGAATGGAAGTTTTACCACTTTCTAATCAAATGACCAATGTTTTGACGTACGTAAAAACGCCGCTATAGATTTACACGATTATTTTTAAAATCAAAATGAAAATTTAGTTCCTCTTTTGCAAAGCGTTAGTTATAATCTTACAAACGCTAATATCTGTATCGATATGGTTAAGCAATCTAAACAAGAACATGTAAGTTAGGTTTACTATGGTATCTATATAGTCAAGTAATTGACGAAAAGTATGCTTACTGACAACTAGAGATTGTACAAAAAACGTACAAAAGAAAACACACGTTAAAGTGTATTTCGGGTAAATTGTCAACGTTCGTGAGGACTGTTAAAAAAGTAGACTTTTTAGTGTTCGATAAAAGTATTGAATAGAGATGTCAGCATTCGGTAGGATACTATGCGAAAAGTAAAGATTTCAATTGTTGTAAGGAGTATTCCCATAATGTGATTTATTTGTATAGATCATTTATATGGCCAAAAACTGAAGTATTCATTTTCTGAAGGAAAAGTGAGATTCGGTAATTTACATATAATCTTGACTAAAAGCATTTGTAGCCATACTATGTGGTATAATATTTTTTTTTTAAACATTCCAAGATATGTTGTAAAAGCAGTTTTCGGAATCCGTACATGCTTGAAATTAACATAAATATTGAGACTAATACAGAAAATATTAGAATTGGAAATGCATATATATGTAAAATATATATGTAAAGTAATTATAATATCTACTATGTGAATGCTAACAAAAATGTAAAACAGATCATAAGTCTAGCATATATTCGTCAAGAAGAATTCCTAAGTAACAGATACATCTCAACAGGCACTGACACATTGTGCAGAAGAAATAGGTCATACATATTTGCCGCCTATAGGTATATACGCATGTATATGTATAGTGAAGCCAATCCATTAGATAGATAGAAATCACACATACCTTTTGGCGAGACTCCACTACAATCAAGTCAGCAATTTGTTTTTGACACTTTACATCAACACTACAGGTGAGAACCGGGTCCTACATCATTTGTCACTATTGTGTGTACCTGTATGTGTGACATTTTACCTGTGTACTCTCCACGCCTGAACACCTGTTACACCAATGCCGTTTTTAGATATCTTTACCCGTAAGTCGTATAAACGGTTGGAAATGACGGACCTAGTGATTCTATCTTACTGTTTGACTAGGAGGAGAGGAGACTTGACAAACATTATGGATTGTATCTGCAAGATTTACGCCTAAAAAACTGACGAAATGATTTGTATCATTGTGGGGAAAACCACCAACTTTGCTAATTATTTGTTTATAAAAGTAACCAAATCACTTTAAACTTAATTTTGAAAACAAAATCGTCAAATTAGCATTTATTTAGTAATGAGTTATCAAAGAATGTGAAAATAAAATAAAATATTTGCACATTGAAAAATATCAAACATTGACGCAATACTTCGTGGAGTAACATCAAGTGTCCAAGTTGACAACGTTTTAAGTAAACACCTTTTAGTAAAATATTGTTATCTTGTCATATATCAATACGCCGTTTTATGATACATTGAAAAAATCACTGTTTAAGCGATATTAGCTACTATTTTAAGCAAAAAAATCGATACTCCAACTGGCGTGTGTATCATACGAAAGTTGGCGGTTTTCCTCAACCTGGAAATACATATACCTCTAAAGATAACAAAAGTAAACATACAAAATAAAATGTACAATTATTCTCACTGATATTGGATGACGATTTCGGGCATTCTAAAATTAAGATAGTCATACTCGACAAACATCCAAACGCTACTTAAGAATGAAGACATGCGCTGGAGAATAACAGTGGGTGTAAGGATGTGTGCATGGGATTATTACAAATAAAAAATGAGTTTAACTTCTCGATGATTTGTCACTGTTTCCTTGTAATTACTTAGATGGTTGGCTGTTGAAATCGGCCACCGTTCATGGTCCGTCCATCCCAAGTCTGTCCGTATAAAATACTTGTTACATCTATTTTTAGGAAAGTATTTCACATGTAGATTCCCCTTTGTCCATCGTAAGGTATATGCATGTTCAATTTTGAGACTGATCGGAAAACAAATTGACCGACAGGAAACAATTTTGGATTATGACAGTTGAAATGTGCGACTACTGTAAGAGTGCCCAATTCCGTAAAATAAAACACACGTTTTTGGATATGTATTAAATAGCACGTTAACCTTACATGTAACGTATACAAAAGTATATATATATTTACCCTTGCGCAAATCATTTATAGGTTTCCAATGTACGTAGTAGTGCCTGCTGAATTCAAAACTGATAGAAAGGCAAATTGACCGACAGGCGGCCATTTTGAATTGGTACAGTTGATTTTTTTACCTTTGTCTCTAGTTAGCTCCCCTGCCCGAAGCCGTGGTACGGCGTCCGTCGTCCGTCTGTCCATACTCACTCAACATCCTTGTGGGGTGCATTCACCGATGTATTGCGTCAAAATATATTCGTCGCCTATATGAGACGAATTTTAAAGTATTTTTCTTTTTTCCAATAAATCAACATTAAATCTCACTGCACATGTGCTTTTTTTTAGCGACGGAATGAACGGAAAATATAACATATTTTGAAATTCTGATCAACTTGTGCCGTGCACCCCGCAAGTTGACAAACAGAACACTGCACCCCACTAGTCGACCTTGGCCGTTCGTCCGGTGTCATCTTTTTACATTGATATTTGATCAGTAGCATGTTGGGGTGAAAGGGTACTACATTTGTTCAAATATGTGACCTTGACCTTCATTCATTCCAGGTCACAGGTTTTTAAAAGGCTAAAACATTTCTCGATAACCAAGAGCCTCCAGATCTGATATTAGGCCTATAGTATGCTGGAATGAAGACTAGAAAGCTTATGAATAATCAAGTGGTAATCAGCTTAATATCTGCAGAAATGTCCTAGATCAACTTCAAAATTGTTGTAGAATCAGATAAGAGATGAAAAAATACTACATATATCTTTCTCTGATTTATTAA
Source organism: Pecten maximus (assembly GCF_902652985.1). NCBI lineage: Eukaryota > Metazoa > Mollusca > Bivalvia > Pectinida > Pectinidae > Pecten > Pecten maximus. Next base: position 7,488,735 of record NC_047033.1, on the reverse strand, counting down.
ATAGGTTTCCTGGTCTCCAGGTTTGCATATTGATATTGACAAAAAATTAAAAAAAAAAAAAAATAGGCGACAGGGGACCATCGTGTGTATTGACAACTGCAATTTTATAACCGGTATTTCTCAAAAAAAACTACTTCATGGACCTTTCTCATATTGCAAACGTTTGCTCCTCCTGGTGCTTGATTTTGAATTTTAAATTTTGAGTCTGATTGAGAAACAAAACGTCTGACCAGCAGCCATCATTTTTATATTTGTTTTTAAAGATTTTAAAAACAACACATTTCAAATGAATATATATATATAGCAAAGTCGTCGTCGTGCAATTATTGGATATTTCTTTTCTTTGCTGTCACTTGTATATATAATCTCGTAGTCCAATTTAGAGTTGGGAAATACAATAATGTAGGTACTAAAATGGAATGGCTAAGTGTCAAACAATTCAGTCGTTCACTCGACTTCGTATTACAGATATAATTCATATTTCCAGTTTCACATTATTAATATATAAACCCGAAATTGCATTCATCCTAGAAAAAGCTTCCTGTAAATTTGTGTTGACAGAGAAAGGAGTCTATTTAAAGGTTGACGGACGTACCAGCAAGAGAACTAATATCATGGCAGCTTTCATTTTAGCTCACCTGCCGAAGGGCAAGTGTGCTTATCAGGTGGTGTGGCGTTCGTCGTCCGTCCGCCGTAATATTTTTTCCTTCAAACAACTTCTTCTTAATAACCAAGATGCCCAGGGAGTTGATATTGGGCCAGCAGCATACTCGGGCAAAGGGCTACCAACTATGTTTAAATGAATAACCTTGACCTTCAATGAAGTTCACATGGGTCAAATAGGCTAAAATGTTCAAACGACTTCTCAATAATCGAAAGGGCCCAGGGACTTGATATTAGTCATGTGGCAATCTGTTGTAAAAAGCTACCAACTTTGTTCAAATGAATGACCTTGACCTTCATTTAAGGTCACATGGGTCAAATATAGTCTTCCTACAACTTCTTTTCAATAACTAAGAGACCAATGCACTTGATATTAGGCATTTAGCATGCTTGTTTGAAGGGCTACAAAGTTTGTTCAAATGAATGACATTGACCTTCATTCAAGATCACATTGGTCAAATAAGCTGAAAATCCTAAAACAACTTCTGCTCAATAACCGAGAGTCCCAGGGGCTTGATAACATGCATGAAGCATACTGTGGTGAAGGGCTACCAAGTGTGTTCAAATGAATGACCTTGGCCTACATTAAAGGTCACAGGGGTCAAATAGGCTTAAATATTTAAACAATGATTTTTGATAGCCAGTAGACACAGATACCTGATATTAGGCCAAAAGTATGCTAGAATGAAGGACTAGTAGAAAATTTATTGACCTAACCTACTATGATATTTGAATAAAACCGTAATCAGCATAGTATCTGCAGAAACAGGCCCATTGAGCCTCTTGTTATGCCTAGGCATGACAATTGTAATACATGTAACAATACAAAAGTGCAATCTTAAATTTCAAAAATGTTTAATAAAAAACAAAGTTAAGTAGTAATCGACAATTTAACAGAAAAAGCTTTATTGGTGAAGCTGGAGACATTTGACGAGATCGTTGTATATCAAAAACAAGAAAACACTGTTTGATACATGGCATAGAGACTCGAGTATCTTACTAAAACGATTACATACGAAAAGTTCACCATTCAGAGAAGAGCATATGTGAAACATTCATATTTTCATTAATAGCTTTGTTTTCTTAAAATATGGCTTCATCAATCCGATAATTTTCAGGAATATGGAATGAAAAATAAGGACATCCCACTGCATTTTATGTTCATACCCAAAAAACAAATTTGTGTAAATATTAAGCATACAACATTCATTATATTTGTCACACCTTCCTACATTTAATAGTTAAAGTTAACAACCTACTACAATAATAGAGTTTCAAAATCATGCATGAGTCCAGTTATGAAAAGGATTACAAAGTGTAACAGGTCCCAACATTTCAATCCTGAGTTGTGAGAGGGATGGTCTGATGACTTTCCTCTAGGAGATCGGAGGAGCCTTTTGATTTGGTATTGACGTCATAATAGCCTGATTTTGCTGGAGGTTTACAGCACATGTCTTTCCATTGCTTTCTTACTTGAGGATCGCGCGTAATGAACAGCAAAAAAATGAAAAATCCTTGGAAGGCATTACACACTGTAAATATGTACTGAAATGGGATACGGGCATCTTCGATGGCCAGATATCCAAAGATCCACGTGATACCTGAATTTACAAAACGAATTATGTATTGTTTTATAAAATGGTATGTGAAGATTTTGAAAGAATAGAGTTAGATTTAAGTATGGCGATATATAACAAGAAAAGGCAAATACATCTAAAAGAAATACATATTATATACAGTGTATATGTAAATGAAACGTATTTAATAAATGCAGATATTTGATATCTTATTCATTTATCATAAATTCATTAAATTATCCGATATGTATGCAACCATATACAAGCAGAATATGACATTTTGGTGAAAAAGTGTTACAGAATTTGATTTTTGCAACTGTTTGAGACCAGTTGAGGATATCATTATGGAAAACACTTGTGTGTTGATCACAAAATTCACATGTGGGTTCCTATTCAAAATAGCTCACAACAGACAATTAAAATTATGCCGCTTTCATGTATAATAGCTTTTAACAAATCAGTACCCTGCGACTCTCGTCTCGAACATAATGTATTCTACATCACATAAACATAATAATAAAAGTAATATAACACTGTTATCATTGCTTCCAAGCATCATCAGGAATGATGGCGAATAAGGTGAAACACTTCGAAAAGTTGAAACAAAATTATGTTAAACTATTTAACTGGTATGTTAACTATTTTCCTCCTATGTCAATGATCTTTTCTTATTCATATGAGGTAATGACGTACATATGCGTAACCTTGATCAGAGTTTTAAACATACTTGCTGAACTGTTTCGAAATATTAAGGTACAATGTACTATACTACTAAACTCAAAACTACAAGAAACTACATTGCATGACCAAACCAGGTGCGAATACTGTGACGAGTAATCACATGGATGTCGTTAGTTTTGTTTAAGACATTTTAGAAATTAAAAAAAAATGTATGAATAAGATTATTATGTACGACATAAAATTATACCAATGATGATTACTTTTTGAAATATAAGCCGGATTTTAAACCTTAACTCCAGGTAAATGAAAATATTATTTACAGTAAGAGATGTATTCCTAATGCTAACTTATTAATTTGTCGAAATCTTTATCACTTTCTAATTAAAGTATCAATGTTTTGACATACGGTAAAATGTCGCTTTATATTTACACGATTGTTGACATTTTAAATTAAAAATTTAGTCCCTCTTTTGCAAGATGTTAGTTATAATTTAACAAACAGTGTTTGGAAAATAAAACGTTAATATATGTATCGATAGGGTTTAGTATTCTAAATAATAACATGGAAGTCATGTTTACCTTGTTCTCCATAGATTGGCGGATTTGACACAAAGTGTTTTTCAAGTAAAATATAGCCGTCATAAATAATGAGGATTATTTCAGGAAGTGTGGACCATTTAGAGTTCGGTAAGAGTATTATTAAGATATCAAAGCATTCGGTAGCATAATATACGAAAAAAACAACAGTATTTGTAACGAGTATTATACGGAAATTAGAGATTTCGATATTCGTAAAAGTATCACACAAAAAGTTGCAATTTCTGTATTCATAGGGAGTATCATACGATAAGTAAATATTTCGGTATTTGTAATGAGTATAAGACGGAACTTTGAGATTTCGGTTTTCGCAAAAGTATCACACAAAAAGTAGACATTTCTGTATTCACATGATGTATCATACGAAAAGTAAATATTTCAGTATTCATAAGGATTATCATACCAACAATTGTTAATTCAGTATTCGTTTATATTTCAAGACGAAAAGTAGAGATGTCACTATTATGCATAATGAATGTATCAGCTTTTGTGAGACATAACATTATAAGATATATTGTAAAAGTAGCACATTAGACTAACAGTATTAAGAAAGCTTACATGCTTAAAGGTGACACTAATATTAGGAATAATACAGTGGAAATATGAGGCATTGGAATCAAGCCATGCATATCTATCACATATAATACATTATATAAACTTGTTAAAGTGGATGTTAACAAAAATGTAAAACAGATAGTAAGTATATCATTGCGTCGAAATGATCAAAGAGTGTCTTCAAGTGTACGAGGTACCTTGGACTCGTGCAAAGCTGTCAATACCTTTAATATAACACACACATACATTATTGGCAGTTTTTTGTCCTTGGATTTCTATAGCATTCATCAAAATAAACCTGGATGACATTCTCTTAAGAAGTTAAACTGGCTTTCTTGGCTGAAGACAAGTCGGTAAACGCAGTCGCGTCTTTGGATCTCGAGCCCGCAGAGGAATCAAATCCGGTAAGATCTTTTTTCTCCCGACAACACATCGCCTTCCACTCCTTTCTGACTTGGGGATCGCGGGTAATGAACAGCAAGAAGATAAAGAATCCTTGAAACGCGTTGCAAATGGTAAATATGTATTGGAATGGGATACGAGCGTCCTCGATGGCCATGTATCCAAATATCCAGGTAAGACCTAGTGGGATCAAAGTTGTTCTATTAGATCGATTAATAATTGATTAGTGATTAACTAAGGATATATGATATTTCTATTACAGGTAAGTCCTTAAATAAGCCTAATCCTGACATAACGTTATATATTCGTAAAAATATCCATTAAACAGTGTTCTTCGATTGATTTTTGCAAATTGTGAAAGTGATACCCAGCAAGCTGTTTTGCAGCTGTAATAAAAAACAAATAGCAAGCAGTGCAGCAACAGGATTTCGTAAAGCAAGCAAATAAGCACAGCGATACAGTGTTATAAATTAGCACAATATCTGAAAGGGTTATCCAAATCATCTTTTATTCAAAATTATGTTCAATTACAACAACGTCTATCCCTTAGAACTGCCCTGCAGGTAGGGCGTAGGAATTGTACCTGCTGCCCCCATTGCAAGATCGTAAGAGGCGATTAAATTTGAAATCTTATCTTTTCTCTTCTAGCTTAACAACTTTCTTCTAGCTAATGTCTCCCTTGACAATGCCTCACTTTTGGCCTTTAGCTACTCCTACTTAGCGCTCAGCATATTTGGAGTGGGACGACTGGTTCGTACATTGTCAGTATAATGTGACCGGGTGGGGTGTGCTGCTGGGAGTCTTCGGCAGTATGCTTCAGTAAGGTAGCACTATAAATCGGCAAAAGTTCCGGCCTATCAAAATACACATACGCACTCACCACACGCATGCATGTCGCACGCACGGGAGGCCGTCCTTAAATGACCTTAGCTGTTAATAGGACGTTAAACAAAATAAACCAAACCAAACAAATCCCTTAGAAAAGCTCCGCAAGCGGGAGAATAATACGCCCATCAATGAAAAAGCTACCACAGGACAATGAAGCGTCGTTGACGGGCGTATAAAAACACCTAATATATGCTGAACAAAATTGCTTCTTGTTGCAGTGAATTAAACATCTTGGAGGAATTGAATAAGAAATAGAAATATTCCTGCATTTTCTACACAATGCCCATCTTTGACATCATTGACGGGCGTGAAAAAATGGAATATACATGTATTTAACGCCAAAATAACAATGATTATAATAATACTTATAAAAAGGACATATTTTATAGAAATTAATCTAACCCTGTTCATTTGGAGACGTAACACTAAAAGACAGATATTTTTATATTTGATATTTTTTTTATATTAATTGCACTGAAGCAAAAAAAGAATCAGTTGAAAAAAGTCAACTTGAAGATTAAGTTATTTCATATCAAATCAATGCATTCACAATCAGATTCCGCGAAATTGCATGTTTCGCTGTTCCTGTATAATGTGTTGTATATCAACATTCTACAGAAAATGCGTGATTGTATATATAATGTCATTGAAGATGTTCTGCGTCCTTTTGAGTACTGACAGTCACTTATCAAACTAACATCCAAACCTCTTTCTGGTTCAAAATATCGTAAAGCTATCTTACAGCGTTTTGTGGCATTGCATTATTATTTTTTCGATGACAAGAATGTAGGTAAATATATCCGTAGGATATTAATTAAAAATAAGCACAAATACTGCACTGTACAAAACATAAATAACAAAACAGATAACGGATCACTATGGCATACTTAAGATATTATAATTTTGTTAAATACACTACTTAAAAAAACAGATACAAATGATAAAAATAGGTTGTGCTGGCAATGCCTACCAATCTTTATATCGTTCATTCAGCGAGGAAAACGAATTTACCAAAATTAGTTAATCATTAGTAACTTTTAAACTAACAACGATTATGTGCATATCAGTGAAAAGAAGGATTGTCAAAGTGAAGAACAGAAAAGAAGACGGTTAATTAGCAAAGACTGTTATAAAAGCTACTGCCTATTTTATTATTGTTATTATTTCAAGTAAAAATACATAAGTTGGTTCTTTGATAAAATATTGGTAATACGCTTCTTACCTAAAAGGACAAATATGGAGATAGTTGCCCAGAAATTCATCAAAGCCCGTTTCCGTTCCGACTGATTTGACTGAAGACCGGCTGGTCTGCGCAGGATATTCACGATCACAAGGATGAAGACAATAATGTTAATGAATATCACCAGGCCAATTGGTATAGCAAATGCGTAGTAAAATGGCTGAAGCGACATCCAGCAGCTGCAACCAAAAAAATGACAACTTTATAAAATAAAGAGATTGAGTGACATTAAATTAGAGATCCCAGAGAGATATTGGCGCCCATCATTGAATGATATTGATTAGTTATATGTCAGATTGATTTTCCTTTTACTTCTTTCTTCTTTCTTGTAAAGTCTTTTTTGTAAAATCTTGAATTGGCACAACAAAAGAATAGCGATAAAAAACTTCAATTCTCAAAATCAATGATGGACGCCTGTCGGCCGTTTTGCTCTTCCTATAAAAAATTAAATTGAATTGGCACAAAAGAAATAGCGGTAACAAGAACTGTTTATAGGCGGACCACGGACCACGGACCACGGACGGAGGTTGATTTTAATAAAATGGTAAGCTTAACATTTGTCATCAGTTAATGCAACATTTATGAAATATGGTTGAGATGTGTATTCATGTAAATACAATACAACTTTATATTACAAAGGGGCTAAGGTAACATTTTTAAGATTCAATTTATATAAATACAAGATAACTTAATGAGAAAATACTTAAAACTCAGTTTATACAATACAGAGGAACGTCGATTCAACGGTTCAACATTTTTATACACAATCGTAGAAATTCAATGGAATTTTTTATAACGTCCTCAGTGACGGCGATTTGCGTCGTTTTTTTCTACTCATGAGAAGATTTCACGTATCCATCTACGCCCAGTTTGGTGCTTGCAACACTTATTTACAGCAACTAACATATGTTAAATCCAGCGTGCATAATGTCTGCATATCGTTTTATTGACAAGATTGCATGACCTGATCTATTCTTGAATACAAGATACTTACTAGTAAATACCACCATCATAAAGACGATAGTCAATGGCACATACAACGATCACTGGAATAGCAGGCACCCCTGAGACATAGCAAAAACAAATACTTCAGTTTAGGCACCGATATATACTGCAAAGTTGATAATATTCGCGAGTGATTTAAATTCGCTATATTCTCGATCATTAGATATAGCGTGAAACTAAATACACATCAAATATTAATTTATACAAACAAAGGTTTAGTGCAGAATGTTTTCTAGAAGCCAGAAACTTGATAACCGTGAACTGGCTTCGACAGGAACAACCACTCAATATAAGACCTGCGTAATTAAACTACTCAGCATAAAAAATAATCAAAGAGACAATCTTTGTTACAGAAATTTCATCAATAAATCAATGATTTTCAGAACATAAAACTTAAACAGGTAGAGCACCAACACAAATAAGTGGCAAATCCACAATGGATTCACTGGACTAAATTGCTATTTTTCCGTAAAACACTGATGACTATGTAGTATTTACCTACATTGTAGCTTGCAGACAGTGAACTATTTACTTTTATCGGATACAATGGAAACACATGACAAAAAGACAAACTTACCCCATGCAAAGATTGACGCCTTCAGCATGAACCTCGGTATGTACGTGCCGAGAACTTTGACGAAGCGGAGATATTGAAGAAAGCCTTCGATAAGAAGCCACATGAACGTGACAAGTATAAGGTAGTGCAATAGTATAGCCACGGCTATACACCCATTGTAGCTTGATGTCTGCTCAATCCCGGCCAGGAACACCACCCACGAACACAACATAGCAATAGCTAGTTGAAATAGGACTTTCTGACCTCTTGTTTTCCGTAATGGTCTGTAATGGTTACATAAGATATAGACGTGTATATATAATATGAGAAATAGTGTTAGATAAGCCGAAAATGAGTTGTACAGTATCATACTGATACAGAGATTTCAGCCTCCTAGGATTCGTCACTATTGCTAAGAAACTAACATTGAAATCAAAGTTACTAAAAACAGATTAAATTAAATATCAAAATCTTGATTTGAAGGTAAATGACAATATAGTACTTGTTTTTTTTTCAAATCATGTTTGAATACACAAAGATTTTATTATATTTCATATAATGCAAATTTGTATCAATAAATATATATCCTCACACGTAAATAAATTAGTTTTTGGGGTTTTTTGGCCATTAGGAAGCGCCTTATTTATTTGAGAGGTATGACGTCAGATGTGTTCGATATTTGTTAATATGCTCTCAGATTCAGCTTTAATGATCCCATTTCTCATTTCATTTATATGAAATTCACCTAGAATTACATGGCGCTCGTCATCGTTGTGGCCAAAGACGCTAACCCTTCCTGAGCACCAATGTAAAAGGTCACCGTATAAATTGATGTTTTCCCCATATTTCCGTAAGTTTCAATATCGGCTTCGTTGACATAGGAGTATTCTCTTGTATTTGAAGTTCAATCCTTGCTCTGTTATAATATTTACATGTTCATTTATTAAGTGAAATAGTCAGCAGCTATTTCAAGAAGACCCGTCTCCAAATACCACTGACAGAAAAAAAGGTGAAATTCCCATCAAAGACAACCGATTTGTATAGCCAGCTAGAGTGATTATAAAATGTTAAGAAAGAGATCAAACAACATGGCATATAGGATTTCCGATCAAGTTTAGATATCAAATAAAACTCACTTGAATATGATGAAGCAGAGTATCGTGAAACTCAATCCAATGATTGACAGCACTAGCCCCACGATTGTTATGATGCTCAGTGCCAGCTGGTGGGCCTTTACATAATTCCCTTGTGCTTCAAAATCCTTCAATGAATATATAAAATATATCATCATAGGTTGTATTAGAATAGTTTAGGACTTTTGTGCAAACGTTATTCGAGTTTCAAGTTGATATTGCGTGTAATAAATCAACAAATGTAGATAATGTTAATATATGAGGAATTTAAAATAACGTTTGTCGTCGAATAAAAAATCAGATAAAAGAATTTTCTGAAGACTATTCGAATTTGCTTCATAAAAAATAATTTAACAAAATCAGGGTTATGGTTTTACACTTACAATTAGAATTGCAAAGTTTGTGAGATGGTCACAGACGCATATCGCTCTGTCTCCATCCTGGTTAAGGAGCCTACATCCGTCAGTGGACCATCCGCCAGAGTTATCGTTCTTCTCATAGTCCCAGTATCCACATACAAGTCCTTCCGTTTGCTGTATAAACAAGTAAAATCGGCAGGTTTGATGGCACCAAGGTCTTTTTTTATAAGACAAACAAGAAAATATCACCTATAAATATCGATTAAATTACAGATATATGTACATTTGTGTAGTAATTGACGAATTATCAATAACAAAAAATCACACGATCAGCTGTTTCGTCAATTACGTTGGAAACTAAGAAAGTCAAAATGTGTCTTATACGATAAATGGATTATATTTACGACTTTTTATCTTGTTCGTATAATTTTTAATCCCGTCCGTACGATTTTTTTTATCCTGTCCATGTGTTTTTTCTATCTTTTACGTACAACTTATGGCAACTTTTTTCTTTCGTTTATATGATTGATCTTCCTTCTAAAAAGTGGTACAAATAAGCTGTCGTATAACATACAGATTTAAGTTTGATCCAATGAGAAAACAATCAATAACAACAAAAATAAATGCATTTTGAATACTTATATTCAGTTTGGTATCAAGATCATATCAATGCTTATCATGTCACCCACTATTTCGTCTGATTTCCATTAAACTTATCTTTTCTAAGCACCTGATCTTATTCTTGTTGTACTCTTTAACAAAATCTCAATGCAAATTATAGTTTTTGTATATCTTTTGTCCTTTAGAGAGCACTATGGTCCGATAGTGTTGGCGATGGATGGCATAGTAGCCGAGCCGGAGGCACGGTGTTCTGATAGTGTTATCCAGGGATGACATAGTACCTGAGCTGGAGGTGCAGTGTTCTGATCGTGATATCGAGGGATGACATAGTACCCGAGCTGGAGGTGCAGTGTTCTGATCGTGATATCGAGGGATGACATAGTACCCGAGCTTGAGGCTCGGTGTTATAGTAGTTATATTAGGCTATTCTTTTGTACTTTTTACTTTCGATTTGCTTTTTCTTTGATCTTGCGTAAGAATATGATCTTTGTGTGCACGTTGGTGTTGGAATGACTAGTGGCCCTTTTGTACAGTGGTAACAAATTAGCTTTATAACGATGCGATGTTCGTTCCGTAGGTAACATATCCCGACCGGACGTTAAAAAACATGGGATAACCTGTCCACCAAGGGATTGTTCAACATATACATAGCATTTCTCAACCGTAATTTCGACAGTTCGCATCCTGGACCCGTGAAATTGATTTAGTCAGAGACTTCACTTCAATAGATAAACAACACTGATCCTGTAATGAAAATGACTGCAGCTACCTTGAGAATGAAATTGATGCTTTGGTTGCCAGCTCAAATTTCTTGCCAAATGTTCCTGTCAATTCAATATGTATGTACAGTTGTACGTTTTTTGGCAGACAATTTCACCAAATGCCGCAAATCTATAGTAATCTCCACTAATACCAATGACGACCTGGTAAAACAAGGTAGCCCCGGAAAACCGATCCTTAATGACATCAATATTGCTCGCAGTCACAAATATGTCCAAGCGCGTGGGTTTTTCACATGCATTTCGGGTGTCCCAAACAGTAAGACACCTCCCGTGTTTCATTTGCTCCAGAAAAAGTCATTTACATAAGCTGATATAACTTCTTCCGTAATTGTTGTAAAATATATGAAAATCGAGTTACTGCACTACCGTTTTGACAAAAAGTGTCTTTAAAGTTTGTAAATGTGGGTATAACTATTCAGACCTTACCTTAAACGGCTTGAATATGGTTTTCACTTGTTCCTGGCCCAGGTTTTCTATCTTTATCAGGTCCTGACTAAGAGTAGCTGCAGCGATGTTACTGTTTGCCCTATACCGGTTTTTTGAACTGATAGCATTAAACAACTTCGTCGAGGAATAAATCTGCAGCAGCAAACGTGTCTTTGTGGAACCTGTATATCAAAATCATTGTGAAACCTCGTTATACCAAATGAAAAAAATATTTATCAGAAACAAATAAATTATTTTATATACCTTGCCAATTAGAAACTATTCAAGAAATTTCTTTATAGGTTTGGTATGATAAAACATGATCATCCTTCAACTCTAACAGAAATGCATATTATGACGATGGAACTATTTTACATAACAATATGACTATACGTTTCTTGGATATGCTTACTTTGAAGTATAGATTTGGGCAAAATTATCGCGGCATCCGTAACGAAAATATCCAGATTCATCTCATCATCCAGGACTGAAAGGGAACTATTAGTTATTGTAACCTCGGGAGTATCCTTTAATTGAATTCCAACGACAAGATTGGTATCGCCTGAGAATTGCCGTATTTCAGACGCAACGAATGGACGAACAATGCTTGCAGAATTGGTCTGGTCCAGGACTATGTTGTTGGAAATAGTTTCCAATGCTTCAACGAGCCTGTAAACAATAAATATTAACATCACGACATTTTTTATATTACAAATATATGGAGAAGAGGTCATTAATTGACACACAAACTTATTAAGACTAATATATGCTGTAAATGAAATTAGCATTCAGCAGAAACGATACACACATGATAATAGCATTTCAAATAGCAAATGTCATCAGAACTTTTATTGTTGTGGTCTTGTCTTTACATTGTTTATCCTCGTTACGCTTGCTATTCTTTGACATTATGAAATGTTAAGTAAATTTACCCATTCAATATAATGTATCAGAGCTAGGGTAAGATCTCACACGAGGCAAAGACGTGGAGTGCAAGGAAGCGCGATAGAAAGTGGTAGGAATATGATGTCAAGGCGATCATACTAATTAAATTTAGGGACAAGTTAATATAATCCCATATAAAACGATGAAACTAATCTGATATAAGTGTCATTGCATAACTCAGACAATTCACGTTTTGAAAGGTTTTAAAGTCAAAATATGTAGAACAAATGCAATCAATGATTGCGAAAGCTCACCGGCGGCAGCGATCACACTATGCACTCATTTGTTATGTACATTGTATTATAAGCATCTCATTTTGAAATTGTACGTAATGTAATATCGCTCCTAGACCTCTAATGGATGTATAAACCAAACAAGAAGGGTGCGAGGTGTATACTTTGGGACTTCAAGGTTTCCAAACACTTACCCCTAAACTTTAAAGTATATTTAGGTGTTAAACTTTAAAGTATATTTTGGTGTTAAAAGAATTAAGACCACAAAATGGTAAAATGCGAAAAAATCACAATTTTTTCTGCATGATTTGCCATTACATCCCTCCTAGACCACTAATGAATGTATAAACCAAATTGAAAAGGGCTGAGGTGTTTACTTTTGGACAAGCTTTCCAAAAACTCACCCCAAAAACTTTTAAGTGGGGTATGACGCCGACGCCATGGTACAGCATTAGCTCACGATTACTCGTAACCGGTGAGCTAACAAAATGAAATGGAGGGGCAATGTAGTTATTTTGTTGCACAATTTGTAATTCATGACGCAACATTATTGCCCATATATTGACGTCACAATCGATTTTTGTCTGATGCATCCAGTGAAATACACTCCAAGGTATGCTACAGTAGTGACAAGCGAAAACATATGACAAAGGGGGTTTCAGAAGATAACAAGCCGATTATATAATGAAAATATTCATAAATTAAAATATTCAGCAAAAAAGCAAAAATTAAAAACAAAGTAACCGCCATAAGCCATACGTTAATAACAAACAAATTTTTATTTCAGGAATAAGTCTTGTTTGTTGTTTGTCGTAAGCATAAATGTGCCATTTTGATACAGCAAGAACTGATTACCTGGAAGTGCTACTACCACTATCCTGTGCCTGATTCAGTATGTCAGCATCGAGTCCAATCATTTTGTTAACTATATCTGTAGCGTACTCCACACCCTGGAAAACACACGCGAAGTCGGTATCACGATACATATTGATAATAAAACACCATCTTTGTTTAAGTAGCTGAACACCAACAATAGATATGTAACTATGAATACGCAAAATTAATCTACCCTGTTATATAAAATTGTAAGAAATTGGCATTTATATTTGCTGTGAATGTCAAACAGAAAAAGGGGAAATTAAAATTATCTATAACAGTTTAGAATGGACTTAAATTGACACTGGATACATGTCTTGCATCATGGAAAGTAATTTCAACTCTCACAAGGTATGTTTTTTCTGCTTAGGTGAACAGCAAATGCAGCATAATCAGTTAAGAAACATCACATTCATACAATGGTGGTAGAATATATCTATAATGTAGCGAGTCTGTATAATACAGTTAAAATCACAAAGTATAGAAAGACTTTTATCACTGTAAACTGGGAAATTAAATCGCAACGAAAACTTCGCGAGGTATCATAACGCGAAATTAAGTCGCCTCAAAATTAAGCTGTATTACAGTACATTTGTTTGTTAATACTATACCGTCTGATCGACTCGGTCTGTAGATTCGGCCACATTGGTCAGTATGTATGCCGTATTTATCACATCTAGACTTGTCAGGTTATCTACACGTGTCAGATTATAAGTCTGTTCCAGTATATCAGTCGTGTTGGCTCCGGTGACGTTAGCCTAGAAAACAATCGATTGTCCGGAAAATTTTATTAGGATGTATAAAATATTGCCAGTTAAAAACATCTGTAACGAAATAATGAAAAAGAACTGAAGGTAAAGGAAATTGTAAATCACTACATTTGAATACTAAAACTTTCCCTGCAATACAATCCACACCTGGATTCCAGGACAAAGATATATGTGGATTGTGAAATGATTAAGCGTTTACATTGCACTTTAAAGTCCAGATAGGTAAACTATCACAATATTGTTTTTCAAAACAACCCTGAAATATATATTTTTAATTGTTTTAATTGGGGAAATTATTATAATCATTTTTGATTGATATTTTTTCATAATCTCATACCTCTGCCAATCTCTGCAATGTTGTCGTTGAATTGCTTGTGGTCGTTATATTAAAGACACACTTTCGGTTTATCGTGATTTGCCCGTAAGAAGCACCTCTATAAAATGCTCCAATACACGTCACGTAAGCTAAAGGTCGTTTGTCTGCAAAGATATAGTTTTTTCTTGTCATACATTTAACAAAAATAAAACAACATTGTTGGTAGAAGCAGTACAAAATCCATTGTTATACAATGTACCTTGTTATTATGACCTAAACAACATGAAGTATCAATACAATTAACATTACATCTCGATCTTTTTTCTTAGTAATTCTATATTTCCTGGATCACAAAGCAAGATGGCATACCGGAAGTTCCTATATGCTTTCTTATATCCTATTTTATGGGCAATTTGTTTGGTGTTTGTTTGTTGAACACGATTTTTAGGTCTCTGGGTAAAGGTTTTTTGAATACCGGAAGTAGAATTTTGTACCTTTAAAAAAATGCTTAAACACCAGAAGACTCGTTGCGTTGAAAATTGGGTAGACGCTTCATATCTTGGTGAAATGAACACAGATAAAATGCAGTGATCGTAAATTGATTGGTTGTGGAGATATTTTGACGAGTATATCTACTGACGTTATATAACGTATGTGTCTTGCTATAGCGATGACTCGTTCTCGCTGCAATCCCTTGTAGCGAGAGCACAGTACATTACCTGTGGGATGCAAACTGAAATGTCTGTGACCCATTAGTTACATTTTGGTTCACGGACATCTCAGTATGCACAGTGACCTGTTTTCCCGTCACCTACACTAGTCATCATAACTGTTTACACTACATTAATGTGTAACAATATAAAATTACATGTATTTAATTAATATGTTATGACACAATAGTATGTAAGTTTGAGAGTTGATTATGAATGTCGTTCTAATAAACAGCCATTTCAATCTGTACAAATTGGTTAAGTTGTTTATTACCTAGTGCACAAGCTCCGTGGCAGTTTTACTGATAGTGTAAGAAACAAGCAGTTGAACATAAATGTACATATAGAGCCCAATAGGTCCAATTAGTTCTTAAAATGGATTTAATGCTGTTGCCGGGAATACAGACAGGTTTAATTATTTCTGATGGAGTAACATCTTCACTCCAATGCCTTATATTTTGTCCTAAACAAAATAAACAAAATAGTTTTACCATTAAGGTAACGAAACGGCCAGAATGGCCTCTTATTATAAAATCAGGCGAATGGCATGCGCAATGAGAGTGATCCCACTGTTTAAAATACTTACCCGTAAGGCAAATCTCTTTATAGAATGCTGAATGTCTTACCTGTAATGTAGATATCTTTATAGAATGGTGAATGTCTTACCCGTAATGCAGATCTCTTTA
Source organism: Pecten maximus (assembly GCF_902652985.1). Classification (NCBI taxonomy): domain Eukaryota; kingdom Metazoa; phylum Mollusca; class Bivalvia; order Pectinida; family Pectinidae; genus Pecten; species Pecten maximus. The sequence goes on along the minus strand of NC_047033.1, from coordinate 7,472,714 downwards.
GAGAATGCTGTATCTCCTACTCCTACAGCTCCGAAACTTATACTTCTTTCAAGATCTAGGTCGTAAACATCGAAAGCTGAGCAGGATCCTGCATAATTAAAACAAATATATTTATAATTGCAATTTATCTTTAGAACTTTCACGGTGGTGTTGTTGGTGGCGATTGTGCAATGGTATAGTGGTGTTGGCATGGACAGGGTGGCGATGGTTGTATTTTTGATGGCGGTGGAGAAGGTGGCGAGAGTTGTATTGGTGATGAGGGTGGTGAAGGTTGGTGAGGGTCTTAGTAGTTAGAAGAAGAGGAGAATAAAGGAGGATGAGACTCACCAGTACTTAAAAGAACTACATCTGGTAAGAACATGGATGCTTGTCGTTTCCTTCTCCTTTTTGAAGGCATTTCGTTAAAGCTGAGAGAGGCCTTTATTTCTTCTCCCAATCTGCTCATAGCGAATTGGTCTTTTTCTGGTGTATACCAATTCGGATCGAGGGAGGTGTTTATTTTGAAATAAACGGAAAAGTCAATGGATTTGCCAAACTCTCTAAAAAATAAAAATCGAAATTGTATGTTATCATCGTAAAGGATAGTTTTCAACCTATTTCCCTTAAAGTAAGGAAAGTGATTGAGGAACATGCAACAGACATACAAAATAGATCTGCGATATGGCACATTACACAGAAAGTAACAATCAACAAAACATTAACTTTAAAATGCATGTATTAATGTTTTGTTTCTGACGAAAAAAAGTAATATACATGTAGAGTTCGGATTCAACTGGATTATGTTTGAACTGGAGTTATTTTCTCGTATACTCTAAAATAGAATACGACAGAAGCATGGCCTTGACAGTGGAGATTCTGTCCAAAGACATATTGATAGCATAGCAGTATCCTTATCTGTGAATACCGACCATACTACATGTATTTGTTGTTGAAACGCTCTGCTTTACCCCACCTTGGATATAATCGTTTTTAACACCCTTAAATAATCCACAAACATAAATTCTTCACAATAATATAAACTACATTTCCTAAATAAACCAAAGTACCGACATATCAGAACGGACACGTCCCCCCTTGTAAACCTGAGATTAACTCGAGTTTTGCATATCAATAAGCACTACTAACTCGATATAAAGGGTTTATGTTGGTTTCCAAATGATAGCACGTGACCTTCACAATAGACTGTCCAGCTGATAAGATCGTCCAAGCACGTGCTTTCTTTTAGGAAGCAATGGATAGATGCTCGCTGAACCGAATGGTACTCAAGATATTGTGTAGAAAGTAGACAAAACGGAGACAGACGGACAGGTAGACAGAAGCACAACTGATTTCTATAAAACATCGCATCTCATGCTGGAGGGATTAGAAGCATGTGAAGGTCTGTATAGAGCACAGTGGAGCATATCTTATGATTTTCAGAATACAAAGAAGTAAATATCGATTTCATATCATCCATAGGCACTATATCGGCCTAAAAATTGGGCTAATGACTACATCTATAAAGGGAAGTGCATATTCAGAATTCATCTATAAGAATTCATCTGAAGATTGAAATTACCTTATTTTTTCGATTTCAAAGATTCCATTAGCAAGATCCTGATTTAAAAATAAAGGAGCTTCTTGGTAGGTCATAATCAGTTGGACTCCATTACTGATAGACGTTCCAAGTATTCGAGGGATAAAGGTACCAGTTTGCCTGTATCTTTCATCATCTACAAACTGCAGATTATGTAGCGAGATTGTCAGGCCGTCTGGCGGGATAGTAAAATTCACATGTCCTCGGTATATTAAGGATGATGATTCTAAAAATGATAAATAAAACTTGTAAATATACATATCGATAAACATTCAATGTACAGTCAAACCTGTCTTAATACACTTTCAAGAGAATAGACAAAATAATTCACATAAGACAGCGGGTCTCTTGATAAAGTGTCACCATCTTGATATACGCTATGGTACATTTTTTTAAAAGATGTCCTTTCAAGATATAAGCATTTCTTTAAAACTGAATAATTCAAAAACAATAAAATAATTATTTCACAATGAAATTACATGATTTTCAGTGATATGCTTCGTCAAAAAATAATCAGATGTAAAATGTAACGTATAATATCGATAACCATTCAATTTACATCTTTATTTGTCAGTTAAAAGTTGCGATGCCAAAAACAATTTAGCTCATCTCAATCTTTTATCGTGCAAATCTTGCAGAGTCCATGACTCTAACAACTCGTCAAAATTTCTAGATCAGCGTTCGCGAAATCATGTATTCGCGAATATGTCTGATAGGGTCCGTTCCCGAAATTATGTATTCGCGAAATCTAAGCAGTTACAGTAACACTTTTTGTGTGTGTTCGAAACCATCAGCGCACACAGATCGTTTTGTAAACTATATATCAAAAACATTTTAAATACAATAAAATATTGAAAACATACATCAAAACCTTCTTTTGTCCAATCGTATCGACGGACATTCTATAGCTCATTCTTAAGTTGACCTTGAAATAGAATTGCGTTTTACATTTTGTATGAATTAAGCTCAATTACAAGAAGCTTTTATCAGATATCGTTTCATTTCGAAGTCTATATTAAGAAAACAACCAGATGAAATACTTACGAGGAAAGGTATATGTCACTTTATCAGAGACGAAAACTTTAGATGTTCGGCTGTTTTGTATTTCACACCAGTAATCGCCTATGGCTTGTAAACCAGAACCAGGTATGGTTATTACTGCTGATGGTGTGTTTCTCAGGATAAAATTCGAATTCTCAGGAAGGCCATCCAGAAATATCACCATACTCTCAAAATCTTCCAGGTCCCGGTTTAAAGTACACTGAACGGTGTGTATTTCCCTTTCTTTCGATACGGTTTTGATTATTTGAAGAACAGGAATATCATCATCTGCAAATGTGAGTATGTATTCAATTCAGATATGAACATGAATAACCAATATACAGATAAATAACAAATACTTCTGGGAGGAAATACCATTTTTACTTTCTCTGTATTGTCATTTCGGAAAAGATAGACCACTGAAACAATGGACCACGGAGACAATGTACCAATGAAACAAACAATGTACCACTGAAACAATAGGCCACTGACAAAATGGACCACGGAGACAATGTACCACTGAAACAATGTGCCACTGAAACAATGTGCCACTGAAACAATGGACCACTGAAACAATGTACCACTGAAACAATGGGCCACTGAAACAATGTACCACTGAAACAATGGAGCACTGAAACAATGGGCCACTGAAACAATGGACCACGGAGACAATGTACCACTAAAACAATGAACCACGTAAACAATGAACAACTGAAACAATGTACCACTGAATAAATGTACCACTAAAACAATGGGCCACTGAAACAATGTACCACTGAAACAATGGACCACGGAGACAATGTACCACTGAAACAATGGGCCACTGAAACAATGTACCGCTGAAATAATGTACCACTAAAAACAATGTACCGCTCAAACAACGGACAACGGGAACAATGAACCACTGTATTAAGTGTTACTGTGCAGTGTCTTATTCAAAAAGAGTAAGTTTATCAAGGTATATTTACATTCTAAGGGGCGACATTCTATTTATCTGTCACACAAATTCTATTCATATCGACTGTATACTACCATTTGGTAACAGTTCAATGTTTAAATATATAGCATGTATAGTGTAGGTACCTTAACTTCAGCAGCAGGAAGGATGGTGACAGGGTTTAGACTAATTGAATCTTTCCCTACCTTTAGGGTGTGACAGAAAAATCTCAACCTGAGGGGGAGATTCTTGAATGTCCAACCCGAGGCTTGCCGAGGGTTTGGACATTCAAGAATCTCCCCCGAAGGTTGAGATTTCTTTGTTACATCCTCAAGGTAGGGAATGATTATTTTTCTCCCACCTCTTTTCTTAATGTGTTTTCCATCGGCGATCTCCGTCTGTTTGTAAACAAGTACACATGTCAAAAAAACCGCGGGAAATATGCACACATTTCCATTCATCCATTTCACGTGGGGTGACGTCACTCACTCATCACTGTCCGACTTGGAGTAAATCACACGAGGTCGCTTTGAAATCGACTTTGTGTTGTCATTATGGCTGTGGAAATGGATGTTAAATGTTCCCCCACTGATTGTGGATCCATAAAACACCGATCTTGTGACATCGGACGGAGTTGGGCACAAGGAAATGCTGTTGTGCGATCTTCTTACTTGTGACAGTTGAACAATTTTGTCGCAATCGGTGCAGGTAGGTGCACTTGTGCTCACAGTTTCAGTTGTAGGCTTACAATTGGGGGATTCATTTGTATTTGAAAGAATGGCAGACATTTTTTGTTTTTGGAAACTGTTCAGTTGTCTGTAGTTGTTAAGAGACTGGGGATTTTTGTATTATTGTGTACACAATTTGTTTGTTGACGTAGCAGACGACGTAATGTAAACAAAATAAGTAGTTCCGGTAGTACTTCCGGTGAAGAAACTGAGCGCGTGCAATCTGTCACACCCTAGGGTATGACAGATTGCACGCGCTAAAAAAGACAGAGAAATCTTGTACACTCAAAACGGGAGACAAATCAGTGAAAGGTGGGAGAAAAATAAATCCTGCCTGTTACGTTATATTCCTGTGAAGGACTAGGGGCAGGGGAAGGTTGAAGGTTTCCAGATTCAGGATTCTATGTTTACAATATATAAACACATTTATTTTTGCTAAGAGGGTTTCTCAGAGATAATTGCATGCATCTTACACGGGAATTGGTATTGCTGGTGGTGGTGTTAGTGGTGGTGGTGTGTATATGAGAGGTAACAGGTAGGGAAAAGTAACATGGGGACAATCAGCAGGAGCTGGGGAAGGTGAGGTATTTCTGGCATATAGGTACATGTATAAATATATAGCTCCTACCTTTGTGTTACGAATTTAAGTGGGCATTAACCACAGGAAAATATATAACATGCGTAGGTACCCTCGGTAGGATCGCGGGACGATCGAGGGACGATCAAAGGACTGTGAGAGGTTTCTGACAGATAACTCCTATCATTTGTATATACCGTCGGGAGGAGGGACTGTGAGAGGTTTCTGACATAAGTTCCTATCATATTTACATACCGTCGGGAGGAGGGTCTGTGAGAGGTTTCTGACAGATAACTCCTATCATTTGTACATACCGTGGGGAGGAGGGACTGTGAGAGGTTTCTGACAGGCAGTTCCTACCATACGTACAGTCGGGAGGAGGGACTGTTAGAGGTTTCTGACAGATAACTCCTATCATTTGTACATACCGTCGGGAGGAGGGTCTGTGAGAGGTTTCTGACAGATAACTCCTATCATATTTACATACCGTCGGGAGGAGGGACTGTGAGAGGTTTCTGACAGATAACTCCTATCATATTAACATACCGTCGGGAGGAGGGTCTGTGAGAGGTTTCTGACAGATAACTCCTATCATTTGTACATACCGTCGGGAGGAGGGTCTGTGAGAGGTTTCTGACAGATAACTCCTATCGGAGTATCACATGGCAACTGTTCTATATAGGCATCCTTCATATTCAAGGTAAAACAAAGCTTCTGTTGAGGTTCATTGATGTCGCCTCCTTCGCCAGAACCATCGTTTCCTATGTCCACCGAACTGCCGTTTAGATAGTAACTCCGTACATCTGCAAGGAAAGCAACTGGAGATCACAAAAAGTGTCGTGTATCTTATTGGGTAATTGTACCAAATTGGTGGCTTTACTCCTTTACGTTGATTGTACCTCACCTGAATGGTCAATACAATATGTTTGTAAACATAAACAAGGAATATTTCTTTGAGTTTATCAGAAAACAAATGTACAAAGAATGACATTATGCTTTGTGCTTTTACTAATGTGAAGGTGTATTTGCTGTTTTAGAACAGCACATCTCGTCTTAGGCGTCTATTTAAAACATATCTAATATGAATACCAATTTGTTAGATGTTCTACCGATCATGTAAGCGTCACAGTGAGCGCAAACTCTTTATGACATAATCAGGTCAATACGCCTTCTTTGTTCCAAATCTGTTTTGCAAGTGTCCAGTCAATACGACATCTTACATATGATAATGCGGTTCAATGAATATGTTTATACGATAGGAACATTTTAAATATTACATACTTCAATATTTGAGTAACTTCAGCAAGACTTTTAACAGAATGAAAATTTAAGCGCAAAAATAAAATAGAAGCAATTACGGTCATGTTAATCTGATAATAATCGCACATCACAAATACACCCTGATACTTCATAACACAATCCTATACCACACGATTAATCATATATTCAAATAGATTAATAGCTTAAGCGAAACCATAATCTAAGGACGTTGACTCAGATACCGACCGCCGACTCTGGGTGAATCCGTAAGCCCTTAAACACCATTCACACAAAGTTTACCTGAATTCAAGAAAGATCGATCAGCCATCACAGCGCTCGATAATATGTCTTTGTTGAAATTGTCAAAGACAGCGACAGCTCCTCCTTCTTTGAGACAGTGGCTAACTGAATCGTTATACGTCATGGCCGTCCGGAAAACCGTGTAGCAGAGTCCAGCAGATAGGCTACCATTCAGACACAAGGGGGCTGAAAAAGCACATTAGTCGATGTCAGTGAAAAACGAAAAACAATTAGCGTCAGAAATTCAAATTGTTAATCTTCGGATCAACAGGCATATGACACATTGCGCTAATTAAATTTAAACATTGTAACACAAATGACGAAGGCAGAATTTTATCACTGACCCGGCCTCGAACTCACGATCTACGGTTCTTAATCGCCTAGCTAGAAATGCCAGCAGCTTACATGCACCACTGCGCCATATCTACGTTCTTAAAAAGAACGCACCAATAGCGCATTTATGGTCGCCCCGATATCCAAGCATGATCAAGGTGACAAATCATCTATTATAATAAATAAATACCTAGATTGTGATATATATATATAAGCTCGCCACGTAGCTGGGGGACCCTTACTTGTGTAGGGAAAGAAAGTTGGCGCCGAGCAGTAGAAAGGAAGAAGCCGGTCGCAGTTCACCATGGAAGCATTGTGGCTTCCAACGCCTTTAGTCATCATTTGACATCCATGGTTAGACCTCGGTTCTCCAGTAACCCATTGCCATGTCTTGGGTGTCCTGTATATACAATCATTTTATTAAAAAGTATGTCATAAGTGTTTCATACCATTATCGGAACATTGACAAATGTGAGATGGAATACATGCATAGTTGAAACTTAAATGTGATCAATCAATTTTAAAAAAGAAAACACAAACACAAAATATTCCTTTTCTTCTTTTTTTCTTCTTCTTGCTCTTATTATCAAAAGATGGTCTAAATCACCATAAAAAGCAATTTTATATTACCACCCAACCTGTGACCACTGGTCAGTGTAGCAGGCTAATTAGGGCTTGGGGCACTAGGCCCTAGACAGCCTCAGTGGGTGCTGGGGCGCTTATCAGTAAACAGTGCTGGGGCTGAAAGAGTTAAATGACGCCCACCGAAGATTATTTCAGAGATGTTTCGATAAGACTATGCTTTTATATCAAACTCGTCCGTGCAACAAATGACATAACGAAGAGATTGAGATATGAGGTTGGTGATAAACACCCGTACAACAGTCAGAGCCTTATGAGGGGACGTATGTCGAGAGGGACACCAACGACCAGGCCGTATGAGGACGATCAACAGGGACACCAAAGCTAGGGTTAAATCAGTACGGATGTCAAGAGGGACAACAACAGCCAGTGTCATACACGAACGGGTCCCGAGAGGGACACCAACAGCGACCAGGGCTATAAAAAAAAGCGGACGACAAAGAATGATAATTGGTACCGGACGTGTTGAGGTACACTGCCATAAAAAACAATACACACTATTCTGACTTGTTGAAATATCATATATGAATCAGAAATTTTAATTTTGCAATTTTCTTAAAGAGTATTGATTTGTCGTTGAAAAAGGATTTCAAGACTGTTACCTGTTATAGTATGTATCGTTGACACGTTTGGGTGGCACGCCGTCAAGAAGTGGTACTGCGAATCTGTCCTCGGTGACATACATCCCGGTCCAAAATTCTATGGAAATGGTCGTATTTATCGTTAGCATGTGATTAAGAACTACAACAAGGGTGTTTAATTATTGTATTCCTTTAACTAACTTATTTTTTCTGATTCGCAAGACCTTGTAAAACAATTGTCCACCTCGTTATACATACAAAACCCTCATAAGGGGATGTTCTGTTACCTTTGGCCTAACGACAAATTAGCTACATACAAACGACGACGACGACGACGACGACGACGACAATCATCATCATCATCATCATCATCATCATCATCATCATCATATTTATAATCGGTATGCTTGTTTATATGAATTCGTATAAAAAGGATTTTTTCGACATTGATTTACCTGTATAATCAAAGGCAGCATATCCATTCCCGTAACGGTAGTCATTATCGAAGGTTAAAAGATTTCCATGAAATACTCGACACGTTTGTGTGGCGTCCTGCCAAGACATTGGTGTACTAAAGCCTTTGATGCAAACATTTGTACCGGGAAAATTTTGCTGAATGTTGGCAATTTTCTCGATCCTCAACCATGACGCGTCGGGGCAGAATGATGAAATGATAGCTAAAACAATAAACGGAGAATATAACATAACAATACTATTTGGAATATAAATTGGGATACCAGAGATCACTTAGCCCAAACTAAACTTATCTGGATAAGCAGTAATGAACATCCTTTGTAATACATGTCACTGAATACTGTTTTTATCTCGTATAAAACATGTTATATTGGGGGTTTGTTTTGGATTTAATATATACTAGTATATTTATTAAATAATGCATTTGATTTTCCTTAACTATACGCATGAGCTATATTTTGATCTATTGTACGGTTAAAATAAATTTTGCACGGCCACGTGAGAACTATTGAACACCTGTGACGTTTCGAAATTTAGTCACGTGCGAACTAGTGAGCACCTGTGACGTTTTGGAATTTAGGCCTACCCTTTCAAGCGTCTAAGTCACTCAGATGTCAACGCTGCCAGACGACAGTCATGGCGACTTCTAGGTCCACAGGGAAGTCGAGATTTCAGTGATAAAAAACAAGTATATCATAGGAGATGTCTGTGCAATAGTCAAGATTTTTTTACCCTAAGTACTGGTAATCGACCGATGTTCTATTGCACGAGGCCTTCAGTCGATAAGCAGCACCTTGTGTCAAATATCCCTGACTATTGCACAGACACTCATGATATATTGTATAAAAAACGCTGCCGCCAATAAAAAACAATAGTCTTTTGACTGAAGAAAGTGCATCGAAAATTTATGCAATTTCTTAAAGATTATGGATTTGATTAGTGATAATAACAGTTTGTTATGAAAATAGCCCACCTCGATGAAGTTTCAGGGAGGTTGAAGGTGACCTATTTTCCAAGATATTCAAAAAATATAAAAACAATTTTACTGCACCTTAACATTACACAGTTGTCCTCTCCAAAACGTTGGGGCTTTTTTGTGAAAAAAATTGCTCTCAATTTTTTAAAATTTATAATGACATAACATTAAAAAAATGTTGCATTTTGAGGATTTGTAAATCATCAATATCCGTATCGACAATTCATAGACCAAAAAAAGCATTATGAAAAGAAGTTTTCGGACCATGGTAAATGGTATTAGAATCATATTTGCTGTATTTCAAAATGATGTCTGCATAGGCTCTTTCGGGTGGCAGAGTATAATACAGTAGTTCAAATACCATCAATATGTTTTATTTCATTACATTTGGCTATACATCACAGAATAACTATCATAACAAGTACTGATTGTAATGGGGACCATTACAGATTTCCCCAAACACACGCACAGTCATACCAATGTGTTCGGTACCCATCATAACCTATATATACCAATTTTCACTTTAATCTAACACTTTCTTAATTTCGACGAATCAGAGACCTCCATTTCGTTACCGTGGCAACCAAAGTTTCCGAAAATGTTACCATGTTATTCGGAATCCCTAAAAACCCCTATGTACCAATTTTTACCAAAATTGGGAGACCGAAATCTAAAAATGAAAATCGGCTCTAGGGGCCATCTTGGATTTCCGATCGCAAAACAAATGCATGTGTGCATACACCACGCCACTGATGAGTATGTCTGTGAAGTTTTATGAACATCCTCCCAGTCGTTTCTGATCAAATATATAATTAAAATGAAAACATGATTGATATGAAAACAAAGGAAAATGAAATTACCTATTTTCAAAGCTATCACAACCACTGTAAAAACTGAAGCCTCCATTGTCCCTTGGTTATCTAATGATCGGTCACAACATCAACTGAAATCATAAATTCCATCAAATTAGCTGAAAGAGAAACAATCAAATAAACTGAAAGAGAAACAAAATCCATCAATAACATCAACAGTGTGTATATATTTCATCAATTTCCTATACTGGGAATCCCTCCGATGCCTCTGGCAGAATCTAACAAAGCTTTTAAGCGCAACCTAGAAGGTCAGCACTATGCGTTTTCTTATAGCTTCATAGAAACGATATCAGCGAAAACAAGTAAACACACCCGGGAACGATGTCATTATAAATACATATACTTGATGTTGACTCACTCGTGTTTACCAGCTCGCTGAGGCATGTCGCACATATATATATATATAACACCTACATATCATAATTTTGAGAATTCGTCTCACTCGACCGATCATGCATATAATAGTATTAATTAAATATCAATACTCGATGTTATGATATCTATTTCTAAATATAACACACCCAAGCACGATCATGCTTGACTGTAAACATAAAACCATTGCTTATAACAATTGCAAAAAACGTGTTTCTTAGTGTAGGAGGAAACCGGAATACCCGAGAACACTCCACCTGGTCGGGCAGGTGACCTCATAACTTTTATCAAAATGTTGCTTTTTACAAAAGCAATGTACGTGTTAAACATATCTCAACGTTTCAAGACCGACTAGGTGAGCGCTTTGTATTTCTAACCTGTACAACGATGTGACGAAAAATTATATATTCCATGTCAGTCGACCCGGGAGGTTTCGCCTATCGATAAACACACATCATCATACTGTATATATAGGCTACATGTAGGGTGTAGACCTAGCCCACTACCCTGTTATGTTAAAATCAGCTTGTACATGCCTCAGCTGGTGCCCATCACGTCTCACTTGATGTTCCGAGTTTTTTTCCTTATTTTGATGGCTTCTTTGATTTGTCTTATTTTTGGCTCTTTGTTCCATTTTAACTATTTTGGAATTATCCGATTCTCTGATGTGGTCCGTGTGCTTGCGTGATCTGTTAATGCTGATTTTATTGTACTGGGTGGTGGATATTGTGAACCTGGTAAATGTGATGTTGCCATTTTCCCCACATCTCTTTTTATGTTCATTTAGTCCTATACCACATTTTCTCACAGTTTCTACTTTACATCACTGCTGATATTTTTTGCTCGGAATTTCATGTACCACTCCCTTAGGGATGCACCAGTAACTGTCTGACTGTCGTCAATGGTCTTGTTGAGATGTTGAAATGGTTTTTCCTCATAACTCAGGCAAACGCCTGAGATGTCGCCTCTATGTAGGGCACAGTGACCCAGCCTTTGTATTTGATTTGGCTGTCATCATGTTTCTCTTGTCTCTTGTGTTTCTGCCTTTTCTTTAATAGCTCATTTCCCTTTGTTGGTTGACCAGTCGTGGTGGCCACGCGGGGGTCCTTTATGTACAGTTCTTCCCTTTGCCCATCGTCTCGTTCTGTGCTAATTTTGTCAACTCTGTCCAAGATTGTACGTACGACCAGGTTTTGGTGTAATGGATGTTGGAAAGTGAAAGCCAATTATTGACCAGTTTGTGTCAGTTTGCGGTACAATAATAGGTTGATGGCATGTACCATTTTCTTTTCCGACGATCAGCTAGACAAATAATGATGTGGTTTCGTCCTTTCCTTCTCCGTGGGTAAATTTGATGGAACAACACAAATCTCTCATTCAGTCAAAGATTGAAAACGAACCAGCCAGTCTTAAAGCGTTGCGACACGTTAATTATTCGTCTGTTATTTTTATAAGGTTTGACGTATGGGGATGGGGATAAGTATGTTTGTAAAACTATGGAACGGAATTCAAGTAAATATTACACTAGCCGTTAATGCATTATCGTGTGCAACATTAACATTGTGTTATGCGAATTGAACCTTGTCATTTCCTTTATTATCATTCATGTATTCAGTGTTAAGATTGCATATTGCAGTTTGATTATTCCAGTCGTCAACATTGTCATTACGAGTTTGCATTTCACAATCCGGTATTCGCTAGGTCAACATTCAGTATTGCATTATCGGCATTCGCGTTCACTTTGTGATTGATGCCGATCTCATTCTTTTGTTCCTCATTATGCAGTATGGGGGCGCTGTGCTGTTTATGCTATTCAGACTTTGCGGCAGTAATCGAAGCATCCGGAACATTAAGTGAAGTTACCTTCCCTCTATATGACCATTTATACGGCACGTTAAGTGAAGTTACCTTCCTTCTATATGACCATTTATACGGCACGTTAAGTGAAGTTACCTTCCTTCTATATGACCATTTATACGGCACGTTAAGTGAAGTTACCTTCGTTCTATATGACCATTTATACGGAACATTAAGTGAAGTTACCTTCCTTCTATATATGACCATTTATACGGAACGTTAAGTGAAGTTACCTTCCTTCTATATGACCATTTATACGGAACATTAAGTGAAGTTACCTTCCTTCTATATGACCATTTATACGGCACGTTAAGTGAAGTTACCTTCCTTCTATATGACCATTTATACGGAACATTAAGTGAAGTTACCTTCCTTCTATATATGACCATTTATACGGCACGTTAAGTGAAGTTACCTTCCTTCTATATGACCATTTATACGGAACGTTAAGTGAAGTTACCTTCCTTCTATATATGACCATTTATACGGAACGTTAAGTGAAGTTACCTTCCTTCTATATGACCATTTATACGGAACATTAAGTGAAGTTACCTTCCTTCTATATATGACCATTTATACGGAACGTTAAGTGAAGTTACCTTCCTTCTATATATGACCATTTATACGGAACGTTAAGTGAAGTTACCTTCCTTCTATATGACCATTTATACGGAACGTTAAGTGAAGTTACCTTCCTTCTATATGACCATTTATACGGAACGTTAAGTGAAGTTACCTTCCTTCTATATGACCATTTATACGGAACATTAAGTGAAGTTACCTTCCTTCTATATGACCATTTATACGGCACGTTAAGTGAAGTTACCTTCCTTCTATATGACCATTTATACGGAACATTAAGTGAAGTTACCTTCCTTCTATATGACCATTTATACGGAACATTAAGTGAAGTTACCTTCCTTCTATATGACCATTTATACGGAACATTAAGTGAAGTTACCTTCCTTCTATATGACCATTTATACGGAACATTAAGTGAAGTTACCTTCTTTCTATATGACCATTTATACGGAACATTAAGTGAAGTTACCTTCCTTCTATATGACCATTTATACGGAACATTAAGTGAAGTTACCTTCCTTCTATATATGACCATTTATACGGCACGTTAAGTGAAGTTACCTTCCCTCTATATGACCATTTATACGGAACATTAAGTGAAGTTACCTTCCTTCTATATATGACCATTTATACGGCACGTTAAGTGAAGTTACCTTCCTTCTATATGACCATTTATACGGAACATTAAGTGAAGTTACCTTCCTTCTATATGACCATTTATACGGAACATTAAGTGAAGTTACCTTCCTTCTATATGACCATTTATACGGAACATTAAGTGAAGTTACCTTCCTTCTATATGACCATTTATACGGAACATTAAGTGAAGTTACCTTCCCTCTATATGACCATTTATACGGAACATTAAGTGAAGTTACCTTCCTTCTATATGACCATTTATACGGAACATTAAGTGAAGTTACCTTCCCTATAAAGACCTTATGCAATAAAGTTTTCTGCCATAATCACCTAGCTCCGATTGATTGGTTTTCACTAAATTTTTTTTTTTTGTCAACTAAAGCTTTTCTACATTCTGATGCAGGACTAATTTGTTTCTTCTTTGAATTCTCCTTGTAACTTTTATAACTGTGAAAATATTAGAAGAAAAAAAATACCGATATCATATATGTTTTTCGTTTGTATTTTCAAGTTCTATCATTCTTTCATCTTGGTCAAAAGATTTCTGAAATACAGGACACATGAGTAACTGTTGTCATTCATTTCGTAGTGGTAATATATTTTTGAGATTTTTATGACATGTATACAAACTACTAAAGGAAAAAACCGAGGTCGTAGAGAATCAGACCAATTTTTATTTAGAAACTATGTAGTAAAGATATAGTACATGTATATATCGTTTCAAGGATCAAAATACATTTTGAATATACTTGTATGTTTGCTTACTTCTTTAAAAGATTTAAACATTATGTGAATATCTTATTCATTTTCAGACTATTACAGTCTTTTTATGTGGAATTGTCAACTTATTAAATATCTTTGAAGTTGAAAAGTCAGTTTCTTTTGGTACTAAAAATGCAGTCATTTTGTGTACTGGTAAAAAAACAAATAAAAAATATATGAGTTATTTATCAATATAACAAACATTTACTGTTTGAAGGTGTGACTTACGAGGTAGCCGCCACGTATCTTGAGCTTTTAAATTACTGCCATGTAATATATGAATGGCGTAATTTAATTAACATTACATATGTACAATGATAAATCGATAAATGCAAGTAATAGTTTTATGCAATTTAGTAGCATCAAAACACGAGATGGTGGTTGTTACAAAGTACATGTACATGTTTAACTAATTGTGAATAAAAAGTAAATAAATAATAAAAAAAAAAGAAAAAAAAGATAGAATATATATCAATATTGAGAAAGTTTATAGTAACAAATGAAAATAACATATTTAAGTCATAATCTGGAATGTTAAATGCTTTACCCTCCTTATATAGTAACTCTCTTATGTGCAGACTTTGTCTTTATATATAGTCTAGGTATTTCTGGCTATTTTAATATAGACTAGACATTCCCTGTGGTCATATTATGTCAAGTCAACATCATCAAAACACTGAAATTGTCTGAATTATAATTACCTAGTGCCTGTGTATGCTACAATTAGTCCGTTATTTCAGGCAAAAGTAATCATTAACGAGAAATGACTTCACTTGAAATTTTGCGAACAGCGCTATTCTATTTCCGGATGCTTCGATTACTGCCGCAAAGTCCGATGAATTCCGAATAGCATAAACACCGCAGCGCCCCCATACTGCATAATGAGGAACTAAAGCCGATAATGCAATACTGAATGTTGTCCTAGCGAATACCGGAATGTGCAATGACAATGTTGACGACTGGAATAATCAAACAGCAATATGCAATCTTAACACTGAATACATGAATGATAATAAAGGAAATGACAAGGTTCAATTCGAATAACACAATAATACACATGTTGTAATGTTAGT
>NC_047033.1:7414521-7456632 GCF_902652985.1 Pecten maximus | reverse complement strand
CGGCACAGATTAGTGGGGTTAGATAGTGGGACAACAGATTTGGACTAGAGGGAAACCCTTAGTTGGTGGGACAATCAGATTAATGGGTTTTTGGTGGGACAATCGAGCTTAGTGGACTAATCATGGAAACAATTAGTGGTGCCTGAAGGGGAACAAGTTGGGTTATAAGTGAGACAATCATTAGTGGTAGAAGGACAATCAGATAGTGGGGTAGATTGGACAATCGATAGTGGTGATTGTTAGGGAAATCAGATAGTGGTGCATAGGCAGGTGGGAAAAACCAATAGATAGTAGTGACTAGATAGCGGCAATTAGATTAATTGGTGCATAGATAGTGGGACAATCAGATTAGTGGTGACTAGATAGTGGGACAATCAGATTTAGTGGTGACTAGAAAGTGGGGACAATCAGATTAGTGGTGGTTAGAGAATGGGACAATCAGATAAGTGGTGACTAGATAGTGAGACAATCAAATAAGTGGTGACTGAATAGTGGGACAACCAGATTAGTGGTGGCTAGATAGTGGGACAATCAGATTAGTGGTGACTAGATAGTGGGACAACCAGATTAGTGGTGACTAGATAGTGGGACAACCAGATTAGTGGTGGCTAGATAGTGGGACAACCAGATTAGTGGTGGTTAGATAGTGGGACAATCGAATTAGTGGTGACTTGAAAGTGGGACAATCGGATAAGTGGTCACTAACTAGTAGGGACAATCAGATTAGTGGTGACTAGATAGTGGGACAATCAGATTAGTGGTGACTAGATAGTGGGACAATCAGATTAGTGGTGACTAGAAAGTGGGACAATCAGATTAGTGGTGGTTAGAGAATGGGACAATCAGATAAGTGGTGACTAGATAGTGAGACAATCAAATAAGTGGAGGCTAGATAGTGGGACAATCAAATTAGTGGTGACTAGATAGTGGGACAACCAGATTAGTGGTGACTTGATAGTGGGACAATCAGATTAGTGGTGACTAGATAGTGGGACAATCAGATAAGTAGCGACTAGATAGTAGGACAATTAGATTAGTGGTGACTTAAAAGTGGGGACAATCAGATAAGTGGTCACTAGATAGTAGGAAAATCAGATTAGTGGTAACTAGATAGTAGAACACCCAGATAAGTGGTGACTAGATAGTCAGACAACCAGATAAGTGGTGACTAGATAGTGGGACAACCAGATTAGTGGTGACTAGTTAATTCGACAATCAGATAAATGGTGACTAGATAGTGTTGTGAAAATCAGATAAGTGGTGACTAGATAGTAGGACAATCAGATTAGTGGTGACGAGATAGTGGACAATCAGATTAGTGGTGACTAGATAATGGACAATCAGATAAGTGGTGACTAGATAGTAGGACAATCAGATAAGTGGTGACTAGATAGTAGGACAATCAGATTAGTGGTGACTAGATAGTAGGACAATTAGATTAGTGGTGACTAGATAGTAGGGCAATTAGATTAGTGTTGACTGGATAGTGGGACAACCAGATTAGTGGTGGTTAGATAGTGGGACAATCAGATTAGTGGTGACTTGAAAGTGGGACAATCGGATAAGTGGTCACTAACTAGTAGGACAATCAGATTAGTGGTGACTAGATAGTGGGACAATCAGATTAGTGGTGACTAGATAGTGGGACAATCAGATTAGTGGTGACTAGAAAGTGGGACAATCAGATTAGTGGTGGTTAGAGAATGGGACAATCAGATTAGTGGTGGCTAGATAGTGGGACAACCAGATTAGGGGTGACTAGATAGTGGGACAACCAGATTAGTGGTGGCTTGATAGTGGGACAACCAGATTAGTGGTGACTAGATAGTGGGACAACCAGATTAGTGGTGGGTAGATAGTGGGACAATCAGATTAGTGGTGACTTGGTAGTGGGACAATCAGATTAGTGGTGACTAGATAGTCGGACAACCAGATTCGTGGTGACCAGATAGTGTGACAATCAGATAAGTGGTGACTAGATAGTGGGACAATCAGATTAGTGGTGACTATATAGTGGGACAATCAGATTAGTGATGGTTAGATAGTGGAACAATCAGATTAGTGGTGGCTAGATAGTGGGACAATCAGATTAGTGGTGACTAGATAGTGGGACAACCAGATTAGTGGTGACTAGATAGTGGGACAACCAGATTAGTGGTGGCTAGATAGTGGGACAACCAGATTAGTGGTGACTAGATAGTGGGACAACCAGATTAGTGGTGGGTAGATAGTGGGACAATCAGATTAGTGGTGACTAGATAGTGGGACAACCAGATTTGTGGTGATTTGGTAGTGGGAGAATCGGATTACTGGTGACTAGATAGTGTGACAACCAGATTAGTGGTGGCTAGATAGTGGGACAATCAGATAAGTGGTGACTAGATAGTAGGACAATTAGATTAGTGGTGACTAGATAGTAGGACAATTAGATTAGTGGTGACTAGATAGTGGGACAATCAGATAAGTGGTGACTAGATAATAGGACAATCAGATTATTGGTGACTAGATAGTAGGACAATTAGATTAGTGGTGACTAGATAGTAGGGCAATTAGATTAGTGTTGACTGGATAGTGGGAAAACTAGATTAGTTTGTGGTTAGATATTGGGACAATCAGATTACTGGTGACTTGAAAATGGGACAATCGGATAAGTGGTCACTAAATAGTAGGTCAATCAGATTAGTGGTGACTAGATAGTGGGACAATCAGATTAGTGGTGACTAGATAGTGTGACAATCAGATAAGTGTTGACTAGATAGTGGGACAATTAGATTACTGGTGACTAGATAGTGGGACAACCAGATTAGTGTTGATTAGATAGTGGGACAATCAGATTAGTGGTGACTTGATGGTGGGACAACCAAATAAGTGGAGGCCAGATAGTGGGACAATCAGATAAGTGGTGATTAGATAGAAGGACAATCAGATTAGGGGTGAATAGATAGTGGGACAATCAGATTAGTGGTGACTTGGTAGAGGGAGAATCAGATTAGTGGTGACTAGATAGTGGGACAACCAGATTAGTTGTGACTTGGTACTGGGACAATCAGATTAGTGGTGACTAGATAGTGGGACAATCAGATTAGTGGTGGCTCGATAGTGGGACAACCAGATTAGTGGTGGCTATATAGTGGGACAACCAGATTAGTGGTGACTAGATAGTGGGACAACCAGATTAGTGGTGATTAGATAGTGGGACAATCAGATTAGTGGTGACTTGATGTTGGGACAACCAAATAAGTGGAGGCTAGATAGTGGGACAATCAGATAAGTGGTGATTAGATAGTAGGACAATCAGATTAGTGGTGAATAGATAGTGGGACAATCAGATTAGTGGTGGTTAGATAGTGGGACAATCAGATTAGTGGTGACTTGGTAGTGGGACAACCAGATTAGTTGTGACTTGGTACTGGGACAATCAGATTAGTGGTGACTAGATAGTGGGACAATCAGATTAGTGATGGCTAGATAGTGGGACAACCAGATTAGTGGTGACTAGATAGTGGAACAAGCATATTAGTGTTGGCTAGATAGTGGGACAACCAGATTAGTGGTGATTAGATAGTGGGACAACCAGATTAGTGGTGGTAATAGACTGTTTCACTGAATATATTATATATGTGTTTTGCATAAAAACATGACAGGTGACAAAATAAAACTGGTCTTCTGAGTTTTAACTAATCAATCAGACTCCAGTCTCACAGTATCCATACAGACTATCCTCATATCCCCTCCATCTCATCTGGTCAGTCCAGAGATCAACAGAGGTCATTAAAGTCATTCCCAGGTAACATGACCTTCTGAAAACTAGTCTTCATATCACACATTTTTGTGGTCAACCACCTTTTATCTTTTAAATTATGATCAAACCGGACAAATGTTTTTACAATGCATGCTTTCATTAAAGGTGAATTGTTTTCCTATTTTATAAATATAAATTGTTGTCATCCTCAAGTCATAACCTAGCACAGAGGTCATAGATTAGGATATCATACATGTACATACAATGTACAGTGGCTTAGAATGTGGTCTATCTGTTTGACTTGGTGAATAGGGTTCAATATCTGTGTCATCATTTGACCCCAATTGTCTGTCAGGATCAATTATTAGTTTAAAACAATCAATTGATTAAAGACTGATTACATATTATACATCAAAAAGTGGTTGAGTGGCACAGTGGTAACATACTTGCCTTTCACCTATTCAACTTGGTTCTTATAATCCCCCGATCGGACATGACACAGGTTGGGGAGAGATATGAAGATACTATGGAGGTTTTTTTCTCTCCCAGAATGCCTCATTCAAGATGGCTGCCAGCATTGGCAGCCATCTTGAATGAAGCATTCTGGGAGAGAAAAAAACCCTTCATAGATATCAATTCTCTCCCCTGTATCTTGGTTTTCAAATACAGAAGTGACATACCTTTCTTTAACTGTATTTTCTTGAGATTTTATCTTTTCATGTTCTTTTGGACATCTTCTTCTTTCAATATCTGTTGTTGATGATTCAAGGTGTATACCAAAAAACATTGGAACCAGATTCATCAGAGGCCTTGGTGATTAAAACAAGATCTCACGACGTTATTGACTTTCGGAATGCTAGTATAGCATGTAAATGGCTAGCCGGGTTGGTTTTCACGACGTTATTGAATTTCGGTATGCTAGTATAGCATGTAAATGGCTAGCCGGGTTGGTTTTCACGACGTTATTGGCTTTCGGCATGCTAGTATAGTATGTAAATGGCTAGCCGGGTTGGATTTCACGACATTATTGACTTTCGGCATGCTAGTATAGCATGTAAATGGCTAGCCGTGTTGAATTCACGACGGTATTGACTTTCGGCATGCTAGTATAGCATGTAAATGGCTAGCCGGGTTGGTTTTCACGACGTTATTGGCTTTAGGCATGCTAATATAGTATGTAAATGACTAGCCGGGTTAGTTTTCATGACGTTATTGACTTTCGGCATGCTAGTATAGTATGTAAATGTATAGCCGGGTTGGTTTTCATGACGTTATTTGTCATTTTTGTCACGATTTGGTCATTATTTGTCATTTTGTCATGTTTTGTTATGATTTTGCCATGTTTTGTCATGTTTTTGTCATGATTTGCCATTTTGTCATGTTTTGTCATGTTTTGTCATGATTTTTGTCATGATTTTGTCATGTTTTGTCATGATTTTGTCATGTTTTGTCATGATTTTGTCATGATTGTGTCATGTTTTGTCATGCTTTTGTCATTTTTGTTATGTTTTGTTATGTTTTGTCATGTTTTGTCATATTTTGTCATGATTTTGTCATGTTTTTGCCATGTTTTGTCATTATTTTGTCATTTTTGTCATGATTTTGTCATTGTTTTGTCATGTTTTGTCATGATTTTGTCATGTTTTGTCATGATTTTGTCATGTTTTGTCATGATTTTGTCATTTTTGTCATGTTTTGTCAAGTTTTGTCATGATTTTGTCTTTTTTGTCATGATTTTGTCATGTTTTTGTCATGAATTTGTCATGTTTTTGTCATGTTTTGTCATGATTTTGTTATGTTTTGTCATGTTTAAAGGACATGAAGGTAATGTATTTCTAGCATACACTCCCTGCAAAATGAGGAGAAACGGCTTGTGGGATCAGTTCTATTTCTAAAGTATTCATCATGCACTATAATCAAAAGGAATTTGTCTGTTACGATCTATTTCTATGATATTGTCAAATTCAGCATACACCACAACGTTGATGGTATTGGGTAGGGCTATTCCGGAATGCACTTCCAAAGACAAGTTTCCCTTTTTTATAAGATGAAATGTGCCCATTTCTGAAAGGTCGGGTGTCAGATCAAATCCAAAGAGGGTAAAACCAGTGCCATATTCATCCTTTGAGATGTTATTAACCTCGTCACGAAACGTTTTGCCAGTAGTGTTAAACAGACCCATGTAGCTTCTATACGTAATGTTTCTGGGTGAAATTTGGCTGCAAAGGCTTGGTGGGGACTTGTTTGCCATCCACGTTCAGGACAACAAAATTAATATCAAAATCTTTAAAATGAAAAGGATTCTTGGTGATGAGTCCACTATAGGCATCACTGTCCACACATCCGATGACCAATCTCTTAGGCATTTGTCCTAGAAAAAGATTATCCTTTACAAAATTGTGATTTCCTCTTGGAAGAGAAAATACTTTCATTGCAATTCTTCTGATTGGGTACTTGGCAGGTGATATTTCTAGGGCTTTTGCATAGGCCAGTCTCACCGATGGACTCAGTCTAACTTTTCTCACGTTTAGATAGATGCCCTTGATGACAACTTTGAATTCTTTGTCTTCTCCCATCAAACAGAACACATCTTTAATTCTGGTTGACGTTATTTTCATTTTCACATTATTGACAAGATATCTTTCCTGAGCAAATAGGTCAGAATGGAGTCTTCCCATCATTTCCACAGATCTACTGGTTGCTGTTGACAATTTCCTCTTGATGTAGCCATGATTATCGTTTCCAGCCGTGTCCATTTGCGCAGCTGTATCCTTATACCACATTCCACTGGTCAACTGAGATTCTTTGGCTGCAGGACCATAGCTGAGTAGCGTTTCAAGGTAAGCTCTGAATGGATACATATTGTTGGGTGACGAGACTAGTTTTTCATTGAGACAGACGCTGACATCCCCAAAGAGAGAATGTAACCAACGATTAACAGGTGCAACGTTCTCATCAGTAAGGTTTGTGCTATCATTATTGAGGATCTGTGCTTTCATGTATAGGGAAGTATTTGCTAGATCCATGTAATCATCTCCAGCTCCCAATACGTCAAAGACATAAGGGCCACCATCATTGACAGATGTAACCGTTCCAATTTGATGCCAGTGTCCATCTTCTTCACTGGTTTGAGTGGGTGGTGTATCGAATAAATTTAATTCTGACTGGACACATTCACAGGAGTTCTGATGAACTAAAGACATCTTTCAACGCCACTCTGTATAAACTACATACACACACATATTTTTTTTGGGGGAGGGGGGGAAGGGGGGGATCATGCATCAAAGATATCTTTTGCTCTATGCTGATTGGATGATTCTTTCCTTTTCCTTTTTCTCCTTCCAGGTGGCCTTAGGTCTTGCAAAGCTTTACGCTTAAGCTAATCTCTAGCTTCGATGGCACGTTTTCTTGCTGCAGTTTTGATGTTTTCCCCCTTTAGCAAATCACTAGTCAATTTCATGCCAGAATCAATTGCTTGTTTTCCTACAAGTCTCACTCCTTTCATGGTCTCTTTTCGAAAAGATGATGTTTTGTGTGTCATTGTCTACATCCTTGGGTGCAAATCCATACAGACCAGTGTGTTCTACTGTTGTAACTTCTAATGATGTCAGGTAACACATCGATAAAGGTAAACGTTTGATTGGAATGCAAGTATCTGTACAAAATATTTTTCAACTTCCCTATAAATGATTCAGCAGATGCAGCTTTATGAGCACTGTGACTTGCAATATGGGTGACCCCAATGGCTTTGCAATGCTTTTGAAATGCGTTGTTTAAGAATTCTTTTCCATGATCTGATCTGATGATGATGGGCTGACGTTCTGCAAATATCTTTTTGAAAGCCTCCAACATTGTGGTAGCCTTCTTGTTTTTAAGGGGTAGTACCCAAGCATAACGTGAAAAATGATCCACAACAACTAGTAAGAAAGTGATGCCTTCATTATAGTCTTTGATATTGGAGACATCTGCTAAATCAGCATCCCACATGTAATCCACACTCACCACAGGAGTTTTGACTTTTAGTGTTTTGTGTCCAACTTGTTTTCTTACACTATAAGGATCTTGATTCTGCAACCAAGCAGTGACCTGTGATAGACTTATCTTCAATTTGCCTTTCTTTTTTATGCACTCATACAACCTCTTGGGGCCAGTGATTCCCAACACATGTTTTGGATCATACAAATTGTACCATATCTTCTTCAGAACATCTTTCTGCTTTTTTGACATTTTTTCTTATTCATATGTTCATTGCAACTCCTTTTATACCTTTTCATGTGCTGCTAACAGTTCAAATTGTTTAAGAAATGAATCGGTTCTTTGCACTTCACATAAATCTTTGGTAAATATTTAACAAACTAATTTTCCACGTAAACATGTACGGTCTACATCATTTATTACTTCCCAATAATCATTTTTATGTTTTGATGCACATTATCAATGTTATCCAGCTTTTGCTTTTTCTCAGTTTCCACCTCAGGTAAAATTTGATTGGCGACCGAATGATTTTTAACATGGTGTATACTGAAGTTGACAACATCATAGAAATGATACATATTTCCCGTACGATGATTCCTTTTATACACTTGTTGGCAACTTTTTCCTTTATTCCAAAAATAGATTTGACTTCACTTCACCTTTCAAAACGTCAGGGTCATTTGAATTCTTGTATTTCAATCAGACTTCTATTGGAATGACTGCCATGTATTTTGGTATATATCATAGAATTTCCAAGACAACTGTAATTGAAGAATGTCAGGCCTCTCAGAAGGATAATGACAAAAATGACAAAAATGACAAAACATGACAAAATCATGACAAAATCATGACAAAACATGACAAAATCATGACAAAATCATGACAAAACATGACAAAACCATTACGAAATCATGACAAACATGACAAAATTATGACAAAACATGAAAAAATCATGACAAAACATGACAACATTATGACAAAACATGATAAAACATGATAACACATGACAAAATCATGACAAAATCTTGACAAAATGACAAAATCATGACAAAACATTACAAAATCATGACAAAACATGACAAAAATGACAAAATCATGACAAAACATGACAAAACAATGACAAAATCATGACAAAATGACAAAATAATGACAAAACATGTCAAAAATGATAAAATCATGACAAAACATGTGACAAAATCATGACAAAATCATCACAAAATCATCACAAAATCATGACAAAATCATGACAAAACATGACAAAATAACAAAATCATGACAAAATCATGACAAAACATGACAAAAATGACAAAATCATGACAAAACCTGACAAAATCATGACAAAATCATGACAAAACATGACAAAACATGACAAAATCATGACAAAATCATGACAAAACATAACAAAACATGACAAAATGACAAAACATGACAAAATCATGACAAAATCATGACAAAACATGACAAATGACAAATAATGACCAAATCATGACAAAAATGACAAATAACGTCATGAAAACCAACCCGGCTAGCCATTTACATGCTTTACTAGCATGCCGAAAGTTAAACGTCGTGAAAACCAACCCGGCTAGCCATTTACATACTATAGTAGCATACCGAAATTCAATAACGTCGTGAAAACCAACCCTGCTAGCCATTTACATGCTATACTAGCATTCCGAAAGTCAATAACGTCGTGAGATCTTGTTTTAATCACCAAGGCCTCTGATGAATCTGGTTCCAATGTTTTTTGGTATAAACCTTGAATCATCAACAACAGATATTGAAAGAAGAAGATGTCCAAAAGAACATACAAAGATAAAATCTCAAGAATATACAACTAAAGAAAGGTATGTCACTTCTGTATTTGAAAACCAAGATACAGGGGAGAGAATTGAAGATATCTATGGGGTATTTTTCTCTCCCAAAATACCGCATTCAAGATGGCTGCCAACATTGGCAGCCATCTTGAATGAGGCATCCTGGGAGAGAAAAATACCCCACAGTATCTTCACATCTCTTTATGGGGTCACCTGCCAAACAATGTGGGTTTTCCTATATGGTTCTCCATTTTCCTCCCACAGTTAAAGACCCTTTATGTGCTTCAATCTGGTAGTATTGGTAAAGTGAAGCCCATATGGTATGATTTGGTGTAAAAAAGTTAAAAAGTAAGAAAATAGTCAAATGCTTCATTTTACCATGGTAAAGCAAAGTGCCACACCCTGCCCTGCGCGGCACCACCTTAAATTGTATACAATATAAACTATAGTAAAGTTAAACCCCTCCCCAAGGGCAAATATGAGACTTCAGGGTAATAAAATGCATAATATCTCCAAAGCACCTTATAAGATTAAAGACACTTCCATATATTAAGAGTATTCCATTTTAATTTATCTGGGTCTGGGTGAAAAGAAGATATTTGAAATTTCAGTTTACCCCTGTCCCTCAGTCCCCTGGGGGGTGGGGGTGGGGAGGGGGTTACCATATAATTCACAATATTTGATGATTTATGGCCATGGAATGTTTCTGCAAAATTCCATTGAACTATATGTTCAAGGGTTTCTCAGAAAAAAAAGAAAAAGGAATATTGTTTACAAATGTCCAACAGACAACGGATGATGCAGGATGGACAAAAGGTGTTTAGAATAGGTCACTTGAGACTTTTTCATGTGACCTAAAAACTATACTGTATGAAAAGAAGACACTGTATGCATGGTTTACCAACAATTTTATACATCAGTTTGAAATGAAGTTGATATTCTACTTCAAAGTGACATTTCCGAAAAGCTTAAACTTCCAATGGGTAATCGCACATATGGAAGTATTGATGTTCTTAAGATCAGGTCAATACAAGGTCAAGTCCTTATTACACATAAGTGGTTGCCGCAGGGTAGAAAAGGCATGTGCACGACTGTACATTGATTCAAGGCTTAAAGTTGTTGGTCATTCAACGTTTTCAAAATCTAATCATGGATGTTAATATGAAACTGAAATCATATTGTATTATTGTACGTATTATGATTTTACCAGCATATAATTGGACATTTCATCATAATCAACAATTTTATCTTCATTCACTTTAAGATGACCAGGCCCAATTACCATTTCATCATGCAGAGATCATTAACTTTAAATTTTCCAAAAAAGGATCAAAGCATTACTTCAGAATGTATTAAACAAGATGTTCATTATGTAGTCAGGGTCTATCATAAATGTCTGTCAATCGATAATTTTCAGTTATTATTTTAAAACACCATCTATACACTCAGTGTATTTGTAAATTCAGATATGTTTAATTTGATGAGATATGATAAAAAAACAACATCAAAGAATATCATGCATGAATGTTAAGAGTAAGCACAGGGGTTTTACCAGTGAGTGATCTACCATTACTTGTATGAATAATCAAAAGCATTTTTACATTATATGCTTTTGGAAATTAACTGCAACTGATTTAATATAAGTGTCATTCATACAATCCATTTTATCCGTATATCAGCTAGCATTTGTTTGTTTTTATGCCTCTATTGGTACTTTAAAACAAACCTGGATAGTTTCCTTAACATTGAAACACGAACACTGCTAATGCCCCAGTGCACTACATTACTCAAAATTAATGCTAATTAAACAAAATTAATAAGGAAGTTTTTGAGATGAAACGAAACATTCTTCTTTTTATAGACAATATATCCTGTCTTGATCCTCATTCGAAACTAATAATTGAATTGAAATGTATTACTGCCAATATGATCAGTCTTTTATAACCTGATTATACATGTAATCAAGGAATTATCAATGTGTCAGGTAGCGTGATTTATTTGGTAAGATAACAATTAACATTTGAATTCCTCAACGCATAATTCCCTCTATACGTTTGCTACCCAGGTTCCACATTACAATTTCCTCTGTGCTTAAAAGATTACAATACATAAGAACTAACAAAATCACTATTCATGGTAGATTATATGTATTCCTTATGTTAACGTTAATTCAGTTGTGGATCTCTTTTAATTATGTTCTATTTTTAGACTCATCAGTCCACTTTCCATTTCTACCACTGGTATACACAGGTAAGTATACTGAACAGATCAATACACATATATTGGTTTTGTAACAAAACAACAGGGCCACTGGGGCCTGTATATATATATTTCTCACCTTAATAGTTGGATTCGACCAACGTCAAAAAAAAATGTTTACATGTTCAATTTGTTAATAGCTCTAGAAACAAAATTCAGACTCCCTTATAAGTGTGTAAAAAGACCCCAGGAATTGTTTTCACAACATGATTGTGTTCAAAGAGCTTAAATAAAGTCCCTTGGGATGGGGAAAGACCCTGGGGCCTCACTAGGGCCTATCTTTACAACAAGGATGCGTTTATCTCTTTATGCCCAGATATATTTTATGCTATACTGTATATAGTTATAAGGTCAGGATAAACTGTTTCAAAGAGATGTAACAAAGCATTATCATAAGTCCATTAAGGATTGGGAAAGTCCCATATTTTTACAACAGGATGTGTTTATCTCTTAAAAGCAGCCATTCAGGCTCTACACGGTGCAACTTGCTGACAAACAGACATCAATTCTGGGCAACATTTACTAGATAGATCAAGCATAGAAAAACAGTTTGTGAAAGTAATTCATGAAGGCCCAATTAGTTCAATAAGTCTTTATTTGGACATTTTAAATTGCATAGACCCCACCAAATTTACACTGAAATAAAGATAAACTCTGATTTTCAATTCATTATTATATGCTATATGTGTTATTAGATCTACAGGTGCCAAAGTGGCCGAGTGGTTAAGGTGTTCTGACACTTTATCACTAGCCCTCCACTTCTGGATTAATTAATTAATTGTGAGTTTGAGCGTACGTTGGGCAATTGTCTGGTAATGACTGTATACTATAAGGCCAGTGGTTTTTCTCTAGGTACTCCGGCTAACCTTCACCTTCAAAACCTGGTACGTCGACTTACAAGACTCTGGCTGTTAATTCTAAGGACGTTGAACAAAATAAACCAAATGACGAAATCACTATTTATTTCCGAAAACCTTGCGTGCCTCTCACCACATTTTATCTGAGTCAAAAAGCTAATCAAGATCGCCCTGTGAGGTATGAAAGTCTGTTCCTAAATCTCATCATAACTTTAGTTTCTGTTTTGGTAAAAAGTTCGTATGTTGAGATAACGGTATATGGCCACTTTTCTGGTTTATTGGGCTTAGCCCCCTTATGGTGTGTATAAACTCTGCCATATTGTTTTGCCATCAGCACTTAATGATCTCTTTCATTTAACTGTTGTTAGAAACATTCATGCAATTTTACAAGAGGCCAATGGGCTTTAGCAGTCACCTGAGTTTTGAAGTACATGTATATAAGTTAATTTAATTGACCATTTTTGGCCCCCTCTATAAACTATAGTAGAAATTACCCCCTCCCAAAGGGTAAATATGAGACTCCAGGGTCATGAAACTCACAATTTAGGTAAAGCACCTTATGACCCTTCCATCTATGAAGAGTGTTTGATTCCACCATATCTGAGAGTAGAAAAGAAGATTTTTGAAATTTCAGTCAATCAGCCCATCAGCCTCTGGGGGTCAGACAGTGCTCACATGTGCATACCATCAAATTGTCATCCAATGTTTATAATGTCAATCAAGTTAAAACGAATTCTAATAGAAATCCAACAAATCATAGTCAAAATTGTGATTTTCTCTATACAAATTATAGTAAAGTTAACCCTCTCCTAAGGGGCAACAAACGTGAGACCCCAGGGTCATGAAATTCACAATTTTGGTAAAGCATCTTAAGACCCTTCCATCTTTTAAGTGTTTTATTCCACCATATCTGAGAGTAGAAAAGAAGATTTTTTGAATTTTTAGTTATTTTTACCCTTTTTTGGCCCCGCCCCTTGACAGGACCCTTGGGGGTTGGGGACCATACAATTCACAATTCTGGTTGACCTTTCAGCCATAAAAGCTTCCTGCCAAATTTCATTGAATTGGGTTCAGCGGTTTTGGAGAAGATGCACAACTGATGACGCACAACGGATGACGATGAGCGATTTGAATATACAATCAAACCTGTGTTAAGCGGCCAAACAGGGGACCGACATATATTGGCTGCTTAAGACAGGTGGCTGCTTAAACCAGGTTGGCCTGAAACGGTCTGTTGCCCAATTATTTTTTCAACAGTTTATGAAATTTATCATATTATAATGCACTTATTGATATTGATAACAATATACATGTACCATGTACAGTGTATTTTGAAATGAAAACCAACAAAGATCAAAGTTTTCAAGAATTTGATAAAAATACCTGGTCATTTGATCATGGTGGCTGTTTACTCCGGAGAAAATGGCCGCTTAATACAGGACGATACAACGACTCGGGCAGATTTTTGTGGCCGTTGGCCGCGTTAGACAGGTGAACGCTTATTTAAGGTTCATTATATAGTGTTTTCCATCGGGCGGACCACAGACTGACCGCTTAAGGGAGGTGACCGCTTATTCAAGGTGGATGTTAGAGCAGGTTTGACTGTATATACATTTGAAGGTCACTTGAGAGTTTGTTTCAGGTGACCTTTAAACTTGATTGGCCTGTGCAAACTCAGCCAAACAAATCAGGATATGAACAACACATCAGAAGAGAAAAACGATAGATATGATTCATTTAAATATTTTAATACCTTTTTAGACATTCATGAACAATTAAAAAGTTTAGACATCAGGTCTACCATGCTAGCATTTTTCCAAGACCACCTGTCAGGTTTAATTTTCAATGACCTGCAGTCTATCGGCCTCTGGTTTCTTTTGCACGCTGAAGTTAAAAGCTTGACAATAACATGATGTTTCTGCAACTGTAGGTTTGACATGGTTTTAGATCAACAGATCACTTGACGTTAACAGTTATTATTTGTGATGCCTGCATGATGCCATTGCACTTAATTCCATAAGTTATAATTTGACATGCACATATTTATGAAAACATGCATGTTTTCTAATTGCTTGGTTTTATATTCATATATTTATAAATAAGTACACTTGCGCTTAAAATCTAATCTTTTGTATCTGAAATCTTGATTATCATAGTCAAATGATCAGACTGCACCTGATTTTGACAGCCACTACCACTTGACTCCGTGACCACAAGGCCATAAATTTCATAATTTCAGAAGAAAACTGATGATTGCAATTAAATGATATAATACTCTCCGGCCCATCCCTCAAACCTCTGGGGTATACCCATACATTTCATAAATACTGATCCGGGCATGTCCTAGCTAGCTACCATGATGTTCCATTGCAAAGAGCAAAAAAAGCAGAGCAGCAGCATTTAAAATAAAAACTTACCAGAAAAATTGATACCAGATTCGTAATGCTGGTATGTCTGATAACTGTACCAGTTTAAGGTATACGCGCAGAGAAAACTTTGTCATTAAACAAGAGGCCCAATAGGCCTACATCGCTCGCCTAGCTCTACAGCAACTTTGAAGTTGATCTCCGTCATTTCTGCAGATACTATGCTGATTATCCCTTTATTCAAATATAAGAGAAAGCTAGGTTTAGTTATGTCAATAAATTTTCTATTACAAATTCATTCCAGCATATTATTGGCCTGGTAATATCAGGTATCAAAGTCTATTGGCTATCAAGATATCATTGTTATAAGATTTAAGCCTAATTGACGCCCTTGACCTTTAATGTAAGACAAGGATATTCTTTTGAACAAACTTGGTAGCCCTTCATCCCAGCATGCTACAAGGGAACAACCAACCAATTGAAAAAATATATTTTTTAAAACAGCCCCTGTGTATAGAACGTTGAGCCAAGGATAAAATGTCTGGCAGCCACTGATTGGCCAGTATGTTATGAAGTGAGAAAATAGATATGTAGCCTGATAGGTAACTATCAATAAGAAATGTTGATATAAATTTCTTAAGTCCGATTGGGTTTTTTCCCAAAAGTTTACGTAATAATAGTAAACAGGTAAACATTTAAGATTTTTGAGAATTTTTACTGCGAAATTCACCTATTTTTAAAATGGCTACCCTGGAGAAAATTTGAGCTGAAGGACCCAACTTTTTTTTTTTGATTAGGTGTTATATCAGACCCTAAACTTTTGTTATAAACCATAATCGTCATATTCAATTCAAGAATTTGAATGAAATAATCCAAAACGTTAACACTAAGGTCTATGGGAAAACAATTGGTTGGTTGGTCTCTACATATAGCTACCGCATATGGCATTTTGTGCCATCTAGCGTCCCTGGAAACCAGATGATGGGACCGACTAGCACATTTTCGGACGGGATTCTCATCTTGGAGGCATTGTAGCAGAATTTAGAGAGAAATTGAGATTCAGGGGGGATTGATGATGAAAATATGACACATGTAGTGTTACAAGGAGGACCATAGACCGGACAGATACGGACATACATTCTATATTTCAATGGTAGCGGTATATATCGTGGGTCGGGGTACGGTGGTATGCTGGTTGTACTGCTGGCACTACCCCGGTTCAATGTGTGGATGTGTGTCTGGTTGTTCTGTTGTCACTACCCCGATTCGGTATTCGGTGATGTGTTTGGTTGTTCCGTTGTCACTACCCCAGTTAAGTGTTTGGTGATATATCTGATTATTTTTTGTTGTCACTTGCCCGGTTCCGTGTTCTGTGTCTGTGTTTCGACTCTTTTATCTAAATAATGGCTCTACTCCAAATTCTTTTCTCGTTCGGCCTTTGTTTCTTCAGTTTTTACAAAAAGACCAGAAATTAGGGGGTGGAGGAGATAACATTGAGTTATCTCCCCCTGATCTTTATTCTATATCTTATTTGTTTATATTTCTGAGTAGCACGATTTCTATACTTGGCTATTAACCAAAAGCCTTCCCTTTAAATTCAAAGCTTATCAAGATATTAAAATTTACATTTCAAAATTAACTCAATTTTAATGTGGTTTTCTCTTAAGAACTTCATATCCGGTACCAATAGAAGAATCAACCTACCAGCCTAAGACTTGCAGTCAGGCACTGCATATTTTGATAGCATAGCCTATGGTTCTATCCTGTTCCAGAAAAGTTATATTTGAAAAATGTAAAAGATGCTATAGGGAACAACCAACCAATTGAAAAAATATATTTTTGAAACAGCCCCTGTGTATAGAACGTTGAGCCAAGGATAAAATGTCTGGCAGCCACTGATTGGCCAGTATGTTATGAAGTGAGAAAATAGATATGTAGCCTGATAGGTAACTATCAATAAGAAATGTTGATATAAATTTCTTAAGTCCGATTGGTTTTTTTTCCCAAAAGTTCACGTAATAATAGTAAACAGGTAAACATTTAAGATTTTTGAGAATTTTTACTGCGAAATTCACCTATTTTTAAAATGGCTACCCTGGAGAAAATTTGAGCTGAAGGACCCAACTTTTTTTTTTGATTAGGTGTTATATCAGACCCTAAACTTTTGTTATAAACCATAATCGTCATATTCAATTCAAGAATTTGAATGAGATAATCCAAAACGTTAACACTAAGGTCTATGGGAAAACAATTGGTTGGTTGGTCTCTACAGGCCCAATATCAAGTCCACTGGTCTTTGTTATTCAGAATAAGTCTTTTGATGATTTTAGCCTATTAGACCCATGTGACTTTGAATGAAGCTCAAGGTCATTCAATCATTTGAACAAACTTGGTAACCCTTCACGCTAGCACGCTACATTCCCAATATCAAGTCCCCTGGCCCCTTGGTTATTGAGAAGAAGTCATTTGAAGATTATAGCCTATTTGACCCATGTGACCTTAAATAAAGGTCAAGGTCATTCATTTGAATAAACTTGGTAGTCCTTTATCGCAGGATGCTACAGGCCTAATATCAAGTTCCTGGGCCTTTTGGTTTTTAAGAAAAAGTTTTTTAATGAAAAAGTTGACGCCGGACGGACGGACGATGGACGCCGCACCACGGCATAAGCTCTTTTGCCCATCGGGCAGGTAAGGTAAAATATTGATAAAACAAGAAGCCCACAGGTCTTATCAGTCAACCGAGTTCTGACATTTTATGTATTTATGTTATTTAATATTGCTTTTGAACTAAGATAATTTACATAACTTAACCCCACATATGCTACTGGCACATTATTATGACCCAATATGACCCAGATATTGTAAAATTGTTTGAGATCTTTAAGAGACTGCATAACAACTTTTATGAAAAAAATACAGAGAAGTCAGAACTTATCACTTTTATAATCATGAGCAGCTTTAATTAAATTTCAAGCATTTAGTAGGGGCCTACCCTAATTTATATTTTGGCTTTTAAAATCCAAAATGATCTTAAATTTTATGTAAACTCATCAATGACCATCCATGATTAATTGTTATACTGGTACAATTATATGATTTTTTGTATACAAATTCAGTAGAGACTTGTATTTTAACATTGTTTTTGTTATTGGTCAGCTGTATAGACCCACATACTCTATTGTACTTAAGTGTGTAATATCAGATCTAAAGAACAATTTCTTACTTACAAGACAATTACCTAACACACATGGAATACTACTAGATCTGCGGCCTTGTACTTGAGGTATTTTTACTACTCTTCAGCGCGGTGTGAACGAAGTGTCTGTACAGAAGGAGCCGACACCGTGTCAAATAGTACATATATATATTGGGATTCTTTCCCATGATGACTGCACCAGTGTTGTTTGAGACGATTATAATTAATACTATTCCCTATGTTTTAACAACGACCAGAAAACAGGAGAGCAGGATGGGTGTACTAGACCCTAAACACGTACCCTCAAACTGGGTGGACGTTTAATAATCTGAATCCTTGTGTCTGATTGCCTGTTAGGGTAACTTATAGTGGGCCTGGCCATGATATACTTCATTAAAGTGTACATTATTACATACAACAATATTACAGTACAGTTTCTTTATCCTTATTGGAGGGTCAGAATTTGGCACCATTCCAAATGCAAAATTACATTTTTTTCCCCAATTTTTTATCAAAAATTCCAAAAAAAAAGAGATATGTTGATGAAAAGGTTGTTTTGACCATATTGTTGTGTTCCCTTCTAGAAAGTGTAACTAAACTCTGTCACTTGATAAACCTCTTGTTGAAAATTACCTCTGCTTATCTGTTAAGTTTTATTAAGTATATTTACCTATTTTTCCTTAAATTACACTGAATTTTTCAATTTCAAGAGCCAGCTGGCACAATTCCCAAACGAGAGGCTAAATGGGCCGTGGGGTCATCTGACTGTAAAGACCCTTATGCTATTTTAGTGTTCATGCTCTGGTGAGTTAGTAGCAGGTATATAGTGGTACTCATGTTGGCCACGGCAGCCATCTTGGTCTTCCGACTGACCTGAACAAACAAATTTGAAATAGCTGTTGTTCAGCAAAACCATGACTGTGCAATCATGTTATAGAATGGCCCCAGTCAGGGTTTTTACATTAGGCTGAAAAATATCAACACTTTGTTTGCCTCCGTTCCTTAACTTTCCTACCAATGTTCAGCTCTATTTTGTACAAGTGAATATGTACAAGATGTTAAAAACATTTTTTTTATGATGGCACAAAAGATGACCATCTTGGATTTCAGACCAACTAAAAAAATGACAACACTTTGTCACGATTATGTAGGGATTATTTCAGGTAAGTTACAGAGCTTGAAATATGTGTTCTTCAGGAAAACCATGATTGCATGTGCAACCTTAAGTTTAGGAGGAGGAGTCGACCTGACAAACTTAAAGTTATGGTTCTTATCAGAAAACCTGTTTATAGTGACCAGTTGCCATAGCAACCATAATTTTGAGAAAAAGAAAGTGGCAAGCACATCTACACATGATCATTAATATTTGTGTGAAGTTTCATTGGAATCAGCCCATAAGTTTAAGAGTTGCATGCCCGTACAAAATCTGTCTACATACAGACAGACAGATGGAAAGACAACCTAATTCAAGTATACCCCCCTAACTTCATTGCGGGTTATGAAAATGCTCAACATGTGATGTCCCCATGTAAAGTATAGTAAACTTTACCCCCTCTCTAAGAGAAAAAGTGAGACCCCAGAGTCAAGAAATTCACAATTCTGGTAAAGGACCTTAAGACCTTTCTATCTGTAGAAAATTAAGTATTTGATTCTACTATGAGAGTTGAGAAGAAGATTTATAAAATTTTAGCCAATCTGACCCTTTTTGGCCCAACCCCTTAGACCCTGGGGGGAGGGCATATAATTCACACAAGTTTGAATTTGGTTCAGCAGTTTTGGAGCTGAAGTGGAAAATGTAAATTGCCAGTGGACGCACAACGTCGAACAAAAGGCGGATAGAATAGGTTACTTTGAGATTTTGTCTCAGGTGACCAAAAAATCATAAAAGAATCAAAATTGAAAATACAGTTTTATGATAATTAAGGCGAATTCTTCCCAAGCATTCCAATTTAAGTTGGATGCTGTAGTACCAGGGATAACTCTGGATGGGGTATATCAACTGGGTGATGACAACTCACAGATCTAGGTTATTTCCTACTCTCAATAAATAATGTTTCTTACTAGTTAATTTTAGGTGCAATTATTGCTACAGATCATATGACCTACACCATGCAATCATGTTAGCCTGCGTAAAACAAAGAGCCATCCATGAAAGAAAATGTTTTCTCATTGAGATCAGACCTATTGATAATAATTGATTATAAAATAGGCTTAATTCCATGCAGATTTGCAGGGAAAGACGATTCATATCTGTAAAACATATTTCATCCCATAATGGTCCAATATACCTACTTGTAACTACTTATAAGAAATTATTACATATATTGAATCAACATTTTTTTTTATATTCAATTAAAGGGACATCACGGTAAACCAATTTTTATCTTGTATTTTTTCATATTATTGGTTATGTCTTTAATAAATATAACCTTTTAACAATAACCATGCAAAGGGCCTGTTTCCAAAGTGGTCCCTTCTCTGATTCAAATTTCCTGTAGGTGGTGCATTGCCCATGTTGTTGTGGTCACAAATCTATAAAGTATAAAGATTTAGGTCACTTGGTTTGTTTTTTATGGCTCCTCAAAGTTGTACCTTTCAGAAGCTGTCTAAGTGTTGATAACATGTGCATGTTATGTAAAATATTAATGAAAATCTAATCAAATGATAGTCACCGTAAAGAATGCATTCATGGCATGATTGTGACAAAAAAATCATGTTTCCATCGCGCCATTTGGCTGTTTTATGGAAGAAACAATCTCAAAAATGCCATTTTCGATGATAACATTTTAGATACAAAAACTGTGTTTTTTAGAGAATACACCCTTTTATGGGCGCTGGATGCAAACCAATTTGTACCCTATTAAACAGTACGTAATATGCTATTGATGAGAGGAAAAATCATCAACATGTAAGTGGTGGAACATTTTCAAATCTTGGGTTGAATTAGCCTATGGTTGAATTGCCGATTTTCGACTTTCTTTGGATAATTAACAAAAACTTGAGAGTATTTGCTCGGTATGTTGAGAATATGTACACAGATATGAAAAAAAGGGAGAGAAACATTTTTCATAAAAAATAATCCAAGATAGCTACTTCACAAGTCCCCGTGGTTGACGACATTGGCTGACAAATAGCTACGGGCGATTGTATAATACCTATATTTTTAAGTTTGGTTAGTCACATGGTAACAGGGATCTTTCATATCGAGCCCCAAACAACTTTCGACATATGCACTCCGTTGCCGCATGGAAAACTATTTCAAGTTTTGTCGGAATTTCTTCACCTGTGGTTGTGATGGTCGAGGGTTTTCCAGCGCCCTGTAATACCCAAGGTAGTA
Organism: Pecten maximus; assembly: GCF_902652985.1. Taxonomy (NCBI): domain Eukaryota; kingdom Metazoa; phylum Mollusca; class Bivalvia; order Pectinida; family Pectinidae; genus Pecten; species Pecten maximus. The sequence continues at coordinate 7,435,083 of NC_047033.1, read as the reverse complement.
CAAGATACTGGAGATGTGAGCACACTTTCCCATCGTTCTCTCTCCAACTGGGCACTGGCAGTAGTAATCCTTTATTGGGGCCTCATCATCGGGTGAAACGGTGAACCGTATCCAAACGTTATATTTCGTTTGGCTTTTGTGTCGAGAGTATTTGACATCGGAGAAGGTCTGGGGAGTGCTGGTAAAGCCACACCTCATAGTCTCCGTCATCACTTAAATGTTCGGCAATGTAACCAGGAGCCAGAGATATCTGATACGTTCCACACGTAATGGTTCTCAAGTAATCGAGATCGAGACGGGGAAACAGTACCGAATATACATCCATCTTGACAACCTCGGACCTTGCCCGTCTAGATAGATCCGGATCTGTCTTGACTCTCCGAGCTAAACCATTCGGTGTTGCCAAACGGTGCTTCATACGTTCAGCCATTAGCCTATCTTTGGCATCTCTCTCTGGAGATCTCTGGTAGATCGGTCCTCTAATACCATTCAGACAGGCTGTGACGGTTCGAAGCAAAGCCTCGATGACATTGATAAAGCTGTTAGACACCAATTGCGTTCGGAAGAACGTCCAGTGTTTCAGACGACCATGATAGGATTCCACAATCCACCTCGATTTGGTGATAGTTCTGTCAGGATTTGCTTGGAGGTCAGAATGTTGACTTTGACCCGGTTTCAGGTATGACGGCATGCTAGCATTGAGGCCAGAGGCTTCGAGAACTGGTAGGACATCTCTAAAACCTCGGTCAACGACAACATTGTCATCTGGTTGTAGCCAAGTCACTAGCTTGTCCATGACTTTTTTTTGTAATTGTAGCATCATTTTCGCTGCCAGTGAATGGTCCTACTGTGTCCAGAATGTAGCCATCTGGTAAGGCGATGCTCATGAATTTGAGATAGTTTCTCTTCTTCTGGCCACAGTAGGACATTCTCTGGAGCTTGTGGTTGGAGCTTTTCTGGATATAAATATAGGTGCCATCTAATATGGCAGTGGCTTTATCTCCAAAAAATGCTTCTGAAAAGACCGTATTGTGCCTGAGCAACTGTTCTCTTGTCAAGTGATCCGGACCTAGAATTGTGGGACTATCGATGTGTCTAATGCCTGTACTATGGAGTGGAAAGTTTTGGACACACTTGACTTGGAAATTCCAAAAAGAGAAAAACACTGACTCCAGGAAATGTCGGTTTTCAGTTTTACCCAGAACAGTAATAGAGCATCGTGTGTAGTATTGGTATATATACCAGATGAAAGATATGGGGAACAGTGCGAGTGGATTTCGAGGAACTGATCTTTGGACCAACCTGTCCAGGCCATGCATGCCGAGTCATCAAGAGAAGAAAAGCTTATTGCAAACGCAGACTGGTTCTGTGAAAGGACGTGCGACACCTCTAGGAGGTCATTAATGATTTCGGACGATTTTGATGGTAACTGAGATTCCAAGGAACCTCTATCATCAAGGACAACCTCTGTAGACGGATCTAAGTCGTTACCAATAAGGTGAATGGAGCAGACGCGGGATGAGGTGGGACACCACAGTTTGTGTGAATAGATCAGGTGATGTCTTGCACGTTTTGGTAAGACTGATGATTTTGTTCCATTTATTGCAAAGGTAACAAGACAGAGACAGCATTTTTTTGTGAAGATGATCCATTCAAAAGATCATGAAGGTTCAGCAACTGCAACGGGAAGTCGTCTTCTTCCTCTATTTCCTGGTTCTGCTCGGGTTCAGGTTCAGGCTGATTTTTGTTCCAAAGATACTTATGTAGCACTTCTGGCAAATAAGTGCTTGTTCCTTTGCTGACATCAATCCTTGTTGCACCAGCGTATCTAGGAGCCATTTATATTGTGGACTATTTACATTGCGTGCACTTCTGTTCTTATTGCCGCTACGTTTCTTGAAGTATAGTTGACAGCCTTCTCCAACACATTTACCCTCCGTATTGAAACAATAACGATTGGTTTAAGAAGCTTCGATAAAGTAACAAAATAGCAAGCCACCGATGATTGCTGTAAACAGCTAATACTTAGTAGCTTGGTTTAATTATGCGAAAATGTGTGATAAATAACAAATTACACAAAATAACAAGACAATATAATAAATCACATTCAATACCTCCAAGAAGCGCAGAATTGATTGATTACTTAGAACAAAATAAAGTATTTTATATGGATAATCTATCTATTCGATGTGGCGTTGGTCGGCAGGCACAAAGAAAGTGAGACAAGTCAGGGTCCCAACCCTGACAGAGCCACAACGCTTTGGAGATGGGACAATAAAACAAAGAAAGTGAGACAAGAATAGCTAGCGTCGAGTCAATGATTCCGTAAACGTATAGACAAAGACAAGAAGATACGGATAAATGTACAAGGCCACACGATCAGAAAATTCAAAAGAGGACAACTTGAGATAGAACAGTATTCATGTATCAGGGTGTCCTCAGTGTAAATCTTTATATCGATATTGTTTATTTAATCGTTAGATATCATAAAACTGTCATGAAAATATCCGCTCTGATATTCAATATAAAATTTGTTATATAATAAGCTATATAATAGGGTTTCAGAAAAGGTTGTTACTCATTTCCCCTTTTCTTTCAATTTACAACCACATTCAGGCGGCGATATGAGAACGTTCCACCACATGGAATTAGCTGATTTTTGGTACACATATGAAACAAGTAAAGCTCTATCCGATTTTGTGATGGAAATTTGCATCCAAAACTATATAACGGGAGAAAATTTGCAATTTTATGGCATTTTTCTTCATAATTGTGTCTCTGCAAGTGCATTTTCATCCGAGAAAATTTTTGTTTGATGTTTTATGAATAAACATGATGTTTTGGAAATATTTATCAAAAGAAATTTATACTATGTTGCGAATTACAATTTCGAGATAACCTTCTTTTATTTACGGCCTTATGTCTTTGATGCTCAAAATGACAACTTTATAAAAATACTTTTTCACTGACATTATGAAATCTGGGTGTCGGAAAGGTGTAAAATTATTCTTCGGAAAAGAAAAAAAAACTGTAGTTGAGCTAGATAAGAAATTATACGGGGGCAGGCTCCTATGGAGAATTAATATTACTGGAAACAGGCCCTTTGATGATATATGTACATATGTAGTAGAAAAGGGATTTCTGGCGAATAGGTGTCAATCCCGGATATTGCGGGTAGGATTATGTACTTCGCGTTGTGTTTAATTTTGTGATCTCATATGTCAGACACCCATTCCTCATTATCCCTCTTCCACAATGTTCTTTTATATCAGGCGGGAGATAAGAGAAATGAAAACTTGAGTCAGAAATAACAGTTCCAGTATTTAATAACATAACAAATCATCATCTGAAAACATAACAATTGTAAAGGTTGTTGCCATTGTAAAATATGGATAGCAGTAGTATCAAAAAAAAACCTTTATCACAGAGACTAGTGTCCTTAAGTTTAACTTGTAATTAGACAGAATGTGATAGTAAACCAGTAAATACTACCTAAATAGTTCCTATATAATAACTTCCCCGAATAACTGCGCCCACAGCTATACATAATTCTACTGTAGCAATGTATCTAGCAATTACTCCCATATCTGCATTATATTCACCCTAGCAATTATATTTTAACCTAATACTGACAATATCCTAATTATACTAATCTAGACCCATATGAACCTATACTCTGTGGCGGCTAGCAATTTAGCCTTTCTCTTGTTCGAATACCAGCAGAGGATCTTTAACGTGCACGGTGTGACTCACCGTACACCGGACCCCGGATTAACGTCCCTTCTGAAGGACAAGAAGTGTAGAAGATAGCGTGAGATAGAGTATAGATTGATTTGAAAAAATTGGTGTAGTTTGTTAGTGGGATATAGTTTTGTTATTGATAGTAGGAATTCTAGACACCATTTTGTATTGCTAACCATGGTGTTTTCGAATGGGTAAGGGGTAGGGTATAGATCAGACTAGTTTGTTATGTAGAGTGTAGTTATAGGGTGATTATAAAGGGGAAGTGCTGGGCTTGGGTAAGCATAGGAAATTTGGATTACTTGATAATGCGAGTTATTATACAAAGACTGTTTTTCGGGAGACTGTTGATTACTGTGTATAATCATATACAAGCCTACCCTACTGGAGCAGTGCTGTGTACATAAAGCACAGTTGATAGCGATTAGTAATAGTAAGAAGAAAAAATAGGAGGGGGGAGGGGGTTTTGAAAGGGGAGGGTTTTTGCCAGATGAAATTGGCATGGGAGGCCCCCACATCAATATTTGGGGTTTGTGTTGGTGTATTTAAATACATGTATAAGAAAGTAGATACCACGTTCCTCGTCGCAGGGGGTATACAACCCGGACCACTCCGGGGCAGACACAACTGCAGAGTAGGTGGAAATCTGATGTCAAATTGTGTTACCTATTTTGTGTATAAATGGTAAGGATGTTCATATGTTGCGATGTGTTTTTGTGTGGTTTGGGGAGTATATAATGTTTTTGTACCGATCATTCACTACTAAGTGCACCTGACTAAGTGAGAATCTGTACAATACACATTATGTCCTATCGTGGTGTATGCGTGTTGTATTTTTGTTTGATGTGAGTGTTTATAATGCTTTTGTACGGATCATTCACTACTAAGAGCACCTGACGAGGTGAGAAGCTGTACAATACACAGTCTATCCTATTCCTACCATATCTTTGGAAATGATACATACAGATAAAATGTTAACACAGTCTACATGAGCCATGTACAGAATCAAATTTCCTCCCTTGGACTGAGTAAGCCCGGATTAAAAACCAGAGATAAAAAAACTGCTTAAAGGAAAAACTCTGGAAAACCTTGGACGGTTAAATACCATATTGTATATAAATCCTCAGTAAATGTCGAATATGATTTTAATAAATTATGTATTTCACAATATTGAAATCCCAACATCTTTATCCCATGTGATTAGAGGCTAGATGAAAACAATTCTATATCTATAAAAAATATTTACAGAAAGTTTCACATAAATCTGTGCAGCTCTGTGTCCGGGGCTAGAATGACCAATTTAGCGACCCCCCCCCACCCCCCCCCCCCCCCCCCCCCCCCCCCCCCCCCGATACACGTGCTACCTGTATGCACGTGCTGCCCGCTCTCCATACTTGAACGCCCCCTATACTGATGCATATGCATTACCTAATAAGAAAATGAATACCAGAAACGTACAGACAACATTTTTCTGCTATTCGATGAACCGCAATTGCAATTATGTCCTAACGTGTTGTATGCGTGTTGTATTTTTGTTTGGTGTGAATGTTTATAATGCTTTTGTACGGATCATTCACTACTAAGAGCACCTGACGAGGTGGGAAGCTGTACAATACACATTATGTCCTATCGTGGTGTATGCGTGTTGTATTTTTGTTTGGTGTGTATGTAGACGTACGTATCCCTACTGTGAATGTGGTGTTGGGTGTTATGAAAAATAGATACCACGTTCCTCGTAGCAGGGAGGATAAACCTAGGACCACCCAGGGGCAGACACAAAAGCCTCGCCTTGATGTTGATGTTGCTGGTTTAAAATCTCGATTTAGGTTACAACCTCTACTCGCGACTCTAGGTTAGAACATTAGTCCGGGGTCCCAATAATTTGGGACATTGTGACACCCTCCATGGGACATTGTGACAGAAATTTGGGACATTAGGAAAAACATTTGGGACATTGTGGCATGGGACATTATGACACTGGGGCGAAACGTCTGGCACCCCTGGTCCTCAATGCCCACTTCTGCCCGCACCTCACACACTGGTATAAACATATCTGGGGCAGATGTACCTTGGTCCAGTGGTCCACGTATGCCATCCCCCGTGCAAAGGACTTGGAGACAGGGCACCCTGAAACCATACAGCGGTCCCCGCTTCTCCACTCCTCCTGTTTAATTAATTAACCCCTGAACTCCCAGGATTTTTTAATGGGACTGAAAAAAATCCGACATTTTAGTTCATCATGATTTTTCACACTTTTGCGTCAACATTTTTGGTAAACAACCAATATATATTTAGAAACTTGAGAATATAACCTTTTCAAATTTAGTAATAAAAGTGGTGTTTTTGCATTATTGACGTTACCATGGTAACCAAAATTTATGAATTTTTTAAAAAATGTTACTTATTTCATATGTTTATACATTTTAAGCCAATGAGAGTGAATTAAGTGCTTATCTATAAAATCTATGATATATCAGACTCTTGAGGAAGGAGGATAAACACAAATAAAAGTAGTATTTTCTATTTATTTGCAGTTGTTGTCATGGTTACTGACTGAAATTAAAAGTGGTTATTTTGTTACAGTTTTTATTTCCGTTTTATCTGCCTGGACTTCAGTGTTAGAAATTTTGTTTTGTATTACAGGTATAATGGTTTAGTCAGCAGTCTATATATATATTGAAACTTGTGAAGAGGACCTATTCAGATTTTATGACATAACCTCTATTTTGTGGGATTTAAAACGTTACCATGGCAACCAGAAGTGAAAATATGTAAAAATGCGATATTTTACTTAGAGAAACATGCGCATGTGCTCCCATCTGAATAAAAATGTAAAATATAAAACTGTTTGCAGCTTAGATTGCTGTATTAGGATTACAAATGTTAATTATAAATCATATACATAATTACGTTGTTGTTTTCATGGTTTCAACATTAATAATGAATCTTTCAAAAATTATATGTAGTTATATTTATTCCTTTCCTATTTTATGTTTTTATTCAACAGCTAACATGTGTCTCCAAATCATGATATTGAAGCTATTTCTATCAATGTGAATTTTACCATTATGTAGAAAAATGTAAAATTGCAATTTCTCTCTTCAACATGTAGAATCTATGTACATTCTGTATCCATTTTTAGTTGCCATGGCTACCAATTTAGCAGGTGACAATATGATTTTTCATACCGGAATCTACTTCACTTGTTGTATTTGTTATAGTTTCTCAATACTTATCATAATTAGACACTTGTTCACAGAGATAGGATGATTAACAAAAAGGTCATAATAACTAGCATTTGGTACTACTAGTATACTAAAAACAGATTTACTGATAAAAAATAAAATCATTGAAGGCATGCAAATCAAATGGTTATAACCATCTTTGCGCATCATTCTATGTATGTTTGTCCTCCTAGCTGAGAAGTCCTAGACTTAATTCACAGACAATAGACATGTATAAATATAAACAAGTGAAGAAAGTCCAAGTTCCCTAGCAGTATTAGATTCACCCACATTTCCGAACAGGCATCAGTCCGCATACCGCAAAAAATTATGTAGTTTATGTACTTCTTTTAACCTTCAGGAAAGCGTGAATTATAATCTAGATAATGGATCCGATGTGCTCGTCGCTTTTCTTGATAGCAATAAAGCCTTCGATTCTGTATGGCAAGATGGCCTATACTATAAGCTTTACAATATGGGAATTAAAGGGAAGTATGGAATATCATGAAACAAATGTATTCTCGATTTACCAGTAATGTTGTTTTTAATAGTTTCAAGTCTGACAATGTAATCATGAAACGGGGAATCTTACAAGGTGGATCTTTGTCTGCAAAATTATATTCAGTATTTATTAATGACTTGCTTAATGAAGTAGAATTTAGCGGAAAGGGGCAATAGTCCTTTCCTCGCGAATAAATATACCTACACAAGCTGATGATTTATGTATAATCAGCAATAATGTTAAAAGTTTACAGTATCTACTCGCTATATGTGAGACATATAGTAGAAAGTGGAGGTTTACATTTTCCTCTACTAAATCTAAAATTGTTGTTTTTACTTCTAAAAAGAAGTCTAATGTTCACTGTAATATAGCTGTATATGGTAAGTACTACCAGTTGTAGAAAGTATAACTCATGTTGGTGTTTTATTAAATAGTAAAAATAACAATGTCGAACGTACAGAACGTGCATGTTCTAAATTGAAATGTGGTGTTATGTCATTAATACGTTCTGGTGCACATCCATGTGCGCTGAATCCTTTAACTACAGCAAAGATTGTTAAATGTAAAGTATATCCGTCAGCACTATATGGGTGTGAACTGTGACATTTAAAGAAGAATGATATTTACATGTTAGAAAAAGCACAGAACTTCATTGTGAAATCAATTCAAGGTCTTAATGTAAGAACAAGAACGGATATGTGTACGTCCCTTATTGGCTGGTTTTCCATAGAGGTTTACATTAGCATAAGGAAAATGTTATTTCTAGGTAGAATATGTACCATGGAGGTTGGCTGTTTAACACGCGAGATTCTTATTAAGCGTCTTTTTGAATTCAATTTGTGTCACTTTAGCAGAGGATTTGTTCCTGACATTGTTAATATTCTACAAAAGTATAATTTGTATCATGTTCTCGATGTATATTTGAAAAATGGTGTGTTTCCAAGCAAATGTCAATGGAAATGTCTAGTCAGCAACCATGTAATACACTATGAACAGTTTAAATTGTGTGAAAGAATGAATGCTGACAGTGATTTTTCTCGCTTTATTCTTGTACATAAGAACATACAACCATGTACAATATGGAAACTTGCTCTCAGGTTTCCACAATACAGTTTATCTTTTAAGAAAGTTGTTAAACTTTGTGTTGAAATGCGTAATAGTGAAAATATATATTTATGTCATTACTGTGGATATATGTACAATGACGATATCGCTCATTGTGTACTGGAATGTTCGCATACAGAACCATTACGTGACCAGCTCTGGTGCGAACTCAGTACTGTAAAAGATATCGATTTCTTATTTTATCTTAACGCAATGTCTAATTACCACTTAATTCACGTTCTTCTTGGTGGTTTTCTCAATTATGAGTTAACACCTTATGAATTAGAGGAATTTAGAATACAATTCATTGTTATTATATCTAAAATTCTTCAACAAAGTGGTATCATATAACTTATATTTATCCTTGATGGAGAACTCTGTAACCAATGCAGGATATACATACATGTATATATTATATTAGTTGACCAACATTGTCTACACTTTTCCTGATATACGGCATTGTATTGGACAATTAGCATGCACGATTAGTACCAGTATGATTACATACAAACGCATGTAATATACTGATGTAATGTAAAAAGTCTAAATTAAATTCATAGAGATAAATATTGATAATTCTGATACAAAATACAGTATTGATGAAATGATGAAATTCAGTGTAACATCCCCCCCCCCCCCCCCCCCCCCCCCCCACCCCCCACCCTTCCACCCCAAAAAACAAAAACAACACAAAAAAGAGAGAGAAAAACAAAACTAAATATAACAAGAAATAAATCGTTGTTTTTAAAGTGAATAATTTTTTAACTGGCCATATTTCATTGGGACCCAATTATATATATCTACAAATGTAGGCCTATCTTATAACACAATAAATGAAATTAAAAAAACATTACATGCAGACACTCATGTATACATACAATCATGAATGTATATCTATATATTTGTAAAATTTACATATCAGACATTGCTGGTACATTTTGTATTCTCGTGTTTACAGAACTTCACTTTATGTACATGTACTTACCTTACCTATGTAGGCTTATCTGAACACGATTGTTTGTCTGTTTGTGTCAATTTACACTGTACGTCTGCAACTCTTCATAATGCCCAATGTCACTTCGCATATTGTGTAATTGAGTTGACATTGGTCACTGCATATTGTTTTGGTGACGACTTGTATCGGTAATAGGCCCTATGTGAGGTCCACGAAATCGATCGGCACCAGGCACATGTCTGTCCCACCGTTTATAAACCGAAAGTGATCATCTATGTTAGATCTGGAAAATAGTGCTAATTTAGGTTATCAGTTCTGAAATTGTAAAATGTATATTCGAAGGGAGGTAACTCTAACAAGCACAGCAACTCGGGAGTTAGGCAGGGTGGAGTCAGCTCCACTTTTCTGTATCAAAGTTTTCATTGACAATCTTCTGGTAAACCTGCAGAATTCCAATTACGGAGCGAATATCCTATCAATACCAGCTGGGAATCCCACTCTTGCAGACGACATTGTTCTGATCTCCCTGTCGCCTTCCGCTCTTCAACACATGCTGGATATATGCTATGCATACAGTGTTTCGTGGAAATTTGCTTTCAACAACGCAAAATCTTCGATATTAGTTTTTGGGAACTTTGTCCCAAGGAGCCTTGAGCTCATGTGGTTCTTGGGAGCGTAGACAATCAATCCACAAACCTCACAAGTCCATCTCGGAACAGTGCATTCTTCTTCCCTCTCGAATAATGAGAGAATTGCCCGGGCTTGTCAGAAAGGCCGTAAACTTCTCCATGCCATTATTGGTCTCGATAATCGGAATACCTGTGACATTCACCCCATGGTGAAGATAAATCTGTACAGGAAGGTGATCCTATCCTCGATCCTTTATGGTTGCGAAAACTGGTGCCAATTGTCTATTACAAATATTCTCTCAATCCGTCGGTTCCAACACTATGCTTTAAAGCATATAATTCATCTCAGAAGGTCAACGAGATCGGATATGATCGAAAGTATGCTCGGAGTTATAAGGATTGACGCGGAGATATGTAACTGCTGTTTTAACATCAAGCAGATTTTTCTCGTCCTTCTGTTCCAATACTTCCTTGCCAGTAATGGGAACCAACGAGGTTTCATCCCTGACGTAGTGAACATTCTCATCCGGTATGATCTTATGCATTATCTGGAATCGTATCTAAGGACTCGATGCTTCCCTGCTAAGAGTGAATGGAAGAATCTTGTTAATCGCGCTGTTCTCTCGCACGAGGACAGGTCACTTCGCTGTAGACTAGACAGTGATCAAGACTTCGAGAGATATAAGCTTATTTATAACCAGTACAGAACGTTTCACTTCTTAAAATTTCAAGCTAATCTACAGACGAGGGATACATACTTTTTTTGCGAACTCATTACGTCCGTCCCAACTAAAGTGCCTTCATTCTGCCACCGATGCAACCACGTAATTGATGACGTTACTGTTCACGTTGTTGCCTCATGTAATCTAACTTCTCACTTGAGAGAGAGCTTCCTAGACGATCTTCTTGAGTGTTTTGGAGCATGTCTGCGTTACTCGCTTAATGAGTATGGACGATGAACTGTTTCTTCGATCCATTCTTGGAGCTAAAGTGCCTGATGTTTATCTGGACCAAGACCCTTTCAAGCGGATATGCCTTGCCTATCTAATGCTTGCCTTTAAAACTGACACAAGGATTAAATGACCGCGAAACGCGTCACGTGAGCGCCCCCATTAAGGGTGGCGAGTGCTTAACGGCGTGACATATTTCTTATTCTTAATATGACATTCTGAATACTTTTTTTTTTTGTCTACTTTATTGTCAAACAAAATCTCCGGTAAGGAGGAAATAAAGAATGATGATGATACATACAATCATGAATGTATATCTATATATTTGTAAAATTTACATATCAGACATTGCTGGTACATTTTGTATTCTCGTGTTTACAGAACTTCACTTTATGTACATGTACTTACCTTACCTATGTAGGCTTATCTGAACACGATTGTTTGTCTGTTTGTGTCAATTTACGCTGTACGTCTGCAACTCTTCATAATGCCCAATGTCACTTCGCATATTGTGTAATTGAGTTGACAGTGGTCACTGCATATTGTTTTGGTGACGACTTGTATCGGTAATAGGCCCTATGTGAGGTCCGCGAAATCGATCGGCACCAGAAACATGTCTGTCCCGCCGTTTATAAACCGAAAGTGATCATCTATGTTAGATCTGGGAAATAGTGCTAATTTAGGTTATCAGTTCTGAAATTGTAAAATGTATATTCGAAGGGAGGTAACTCTAACAAACAAGCAAAGCCTTCAAATATTGACCACGTGGCTTTCGGTACATACCTCGTGGAAGAATAAGAAAGAAACGCAAAGGATCCAGTTCTTGACATTTATTCAGAATAAAATGAAATATATCACCACAACAATACCGATAATATAGCGTTTACAAATATACATTTAAGCAATAATATATGCAACCTATAACTAAATGTGTCAATAAAGTCTGAATTACATCCGAAGTTATAGAAATTATATAGATAGATACAATGTATATTCAATTTATTAAGAGAACACTGTTTATAGCTAAAATAATGCAAGATTATCACATATCTGTATCGGAAATATGACAACGACACACGTACATAAATGTGATTACAAAGAGTAATTATTATCAATTATCATAATATGAATCTAAAACTGGAAATATAATGCTTGCCATTAACATAGATCACCATTTTCATACTGGAACTATACATGAAATTATGCATTTAGACTGCAATATTTTTGATATAGAAATGCTACATATTTAAAGGTATTCAAACAAAAAGTTTGAAAAATAATAATCTAGCTAGTATCGGTCTATAAACGACCATAAATTATGGCTCAGACACGCGGAAACCAATAATATGTAGCTAACTTAGTTTGTACGAAAAATATATGTACATGAATTATCACGAAACAAATTTAGAAAATATTTGATGCTTACAAAATTGTTTTTATAGCAGTCTAGATCACCATACTAAAATATGACTCCGACACGGGGAAACTGAGACTGAAATACACAAATGATAGTAATCACCAGGGTTGTTTACATTTTCGGTGATATTTTGCCCTCTTTTATCAGTTAGAGTCTATATTTAAGCCTTCTGTTAAATAACTAATTTTATAATATTGTAAAATTTATGGTTTAAAAAAAGTATATTGGATATGGTATTTTGGTAAAATGTTCTATGACTGTAATAGGTTGGTCTTAATATTGCTTATATTATATCATGTTAGATATATTATATTTACTTTGATTGTAATGTAATTATGGAATATTTAATGTAAAACTAGTTCAGAAGAAATGGATTTGAAACAGCTTGTATGTATTATTGCGAATACTGTTAAACAAACAGGAAATAAAAACATGATTTGATTACTTTTGCATTCAACTTTGTTGTACTTAATATTGATTGCACAAGTAAATACTGTATGTTTTAATGCAAAAGAAGTGTAACTAGCTCAGTTTTCTTATCCGATACAAAATGATAAATCATACTTTATCATTAAACCTTCAAAGTACGTAACAGTAAAGAGCTTTGTAATTTAGGGAAGTACTTGAAATTGTGTTTTACAGCAGGTTCTTGATCTCAGCTTTAACTTATATTATTTTCACTCATATCAGTTTACCAACATTATAGCCGTCTATCCCCTGACTACACTATTGTATACTCCACTCACTTATACATTCGATATTGCCGCTCAGAAACGTAAAACATCTGTAACCTTACTTTAATATTTATTTTCAATATGATATATTTTGATAGATCTATTGTATATGTAAAGTAATTATATCATTGCTGTCCATCTGTCGTTAATTTGTATTATATATTAAGGATTTTAAATTATACGATGTAATCTTTTAGTATGCTTATGAGCCGTCAGGCTTAGAGTGAATAAAGTGAAAGTGAAAAATATCCCCCCTCCTCTCTCTGCCCACACCTGCTGATACAGATGTGACACCATTCTATTATACCTGGACATGTTCAGGTATAGCCTCAGGAAATCTTTCAATACACTGGCCAATTACATGTAGATATACACAGGCATGTCAATCATCTCCCCCAGGTGTGAGAAATTGATCTTCAAATATGGTAGAAATTACCATCCATATCTGTGAATGTATTAGGCAGCTAAAAGAATAGGATTGAGTAATATATATAGTTGAAATATGTCGAATGTCTTTATTGTCCAGTAAAGCAAAGTAAACAAATATTTCATGCAGAAAATGAATCTGAGTAGTCAAGCATATATAGTTCATAATCTTATTTATCATCAAGGTAAAGTATTAATATTATAGTGAACTCACGTGTTGTCAAGCACAATATATGGTCACTGAATATAAGTATATACTCACCAAATGGTCTGGGTAGACGGGTGAGCAGATATGGTTCCCAGTAATATCAGAATTATCGTAGTAAGGACGAGCACGTCTGGTTCGGGTGGCTGGTATCACAAAACTCATTGACTTCCTGTCAGAACCACGGAGACACCCGGAGTTGCCCGAATGACTACGGAATCCTGACAAGGAAGACAACTCTGGCGGACTAGTCCCAGGTTCACTACACTCCTCCCCGTTTTCATGCTTCTCCATACCGACAGCAAAACACACCTTCACAGAAAAGTTCCTTGCTCCAAGGAAAGTCCCGGAAAATGTGGCCACACAAAGTTGAATAACTTCTGAACAGTTCACATAAAAACAATAATAAGTGAAACTTTCAGCTCGCAAGGACTAGCGTCATAAAAGTTCACGGCCCCTATAACTGGTACAGCTCTCGGGCATTGGCGGTCGCACACTCAAGGATTTCGGGTGTCCGAGCGTCCAGATGTGCTGCTACTACAGCCGCTGTCTCCCCAATGTACGCTGGTGTACTAACCCGTGCCTTCCCAGGGGGAAAGTAGGGAGAATCGGTCTCTAGCAGCAACCTGTTCCACGGGATGGCCTTGAGTCCTTCCAGTTGCGGGTTGTCGAAAACGCGGACAGCAGCAGTTACACCGAAATACGTGTTCGGAAACTTCCGCAGCCACGCCCTGACAATATCGCTCTTTCCCATGAAACAGTGAACATGGACCCTCTGCTCACTGGAGCATACGTCCTCCACCATACCCAGAGCGGATCTGTACACATCCGTGCCATGGCTATCTCCCTTGACTCCTCTTAAGTGTAGCACTAGGGGTTGATCAGGCCGAGCCATCCTCAGGAGTTTGGCAAAGACCTCCTCCTGACGCGACCATCTCGAGATGGGTATGGTCCGGTCTAGGCCACACTCTCCTAGAGCCACTACCTTGGGATGATCCAGCAGACGTTGGAGACAAATGTTCCGCTCAACGGTGAGTGGCTCATAGTGTTTGGGATGGACACCCACTGCTACCCTCCATGGTCCATGCGACTCAAAGTCCACAGGGGGGTATGTGTTGGGTTCGCTGAACACAACAATGCCTCCGACAACATTCACTGGAATGCTTGGGGTCTCCGCCACGGCATCTGAATAACTATAGGCCAGCAAATCCTCGACGGTGTGTCCACTGCTCTTTCCCCAGATCTGGCGGCTGGTCCTGTCAAGGTGGAAATGACTGTCGATGACGTCCGGGCTGCTGGGTGCGCTAAGGGTAGGCACGGCCATCTCCTCATCATCGGAATCGACTTCATCCACCACGTAGAACTCTTCCAGACCTGGAGGTAACTCAGCTTCGGCCGACGACTCTGGAGATGCCGGCTGCAGTGTTGTTGCGGCTGCTTCCTCGAATGGTGGTTCCACTGTAAGTCGGACAACTCTAAAGTTGTAAAACTCTGTTCGTTGCGCCGGCGTACAGACATCCAACATAGCGATCAGACATCTCCAGAACAGTAACACAGCAGGAGAGTTCACAGGATGTAGAGAGAACTCTGTAGGCTCTCGGACTCCCAACAAACTACAAGCTTGCCGGAAGACCTCGAGGTGACAAGGGTCCAGGACGCTCCCTTCCGGAATCATCCTCGACTCGTTGACGTGGTCCACAGCTGCCTGGAGAGTGGTTTTCCTGCCATATGCTAGGCAAACCAATGATTTCAACGCCTCTATCTGGTTGGGGACGTTAGAACTGACGTCGGAAAACACCATCGGCAAGTGCTTGGTTACGGCATGGCGTTTCGCTCTCCTGTCCTTGGACGTACATCCAGACAGAGGGCAGTAGAGTGGCACGGTCTTGGGCTGTTAGGCTGGGGGCTGATGTCTGGCGACCTTGCACAGTGGCGAATCTGTTGATCCGGTGACAGACAAAGTCCTTTTTCCCGACAGTCGTTTGACGTTCCTCGTAGGGGGTCCAGAAACACCCACACCACTTCCATGGTGCGGACGACAAGGCTGGGCTCCCGTCCTAGGTATCACTGGTGCAGGCATCAGTCACAAAGTCCCAGAATGAGTTTGCCGACGACGCCAAATATAGTGAACTCACGTGTTGTCAAGCACAATATATGGTCACTGAATATAAGTATATACTCACCAAATGGTCTAGGTAGACGGGTGAGCAGATATATATGGTTCCCAATAATATCAGAATTATCTTAGTAAGGACGAGCACGTCTGGTTCGGGTGGCTGGTATCACAAAACTCCTTGACTTCCTGTCAGAACCACGGAGACATCCGGAGTTGCCCGAATGACTACGGAATCCTGACAAGGAAGACAACTCTGGCGGACTAGTCCCAGGTTCACTACCCTATAAACTGGTAATGGCGGCACATTTGTATCATTAATATATAAAAGACCACATGCAAATGGAAATCATAACATTTTACTGTGTCCTGAACTCATTATTTCTTGCATATTGTGTAATATATATAACCATGGATAATATATTTAATCATTATTATTGATTCTGATTTTGTATTATACAAGTTCATGTAGAACTTGCAGAATGAGAATGTTGGAATTATAACACATGCTTTTTTCTTTAAAATATATACTGAAACGAAAAAGAAACGCAACTTCAAATTGTAGGTTTAATAAAATAAGACTTGTGAGCATTATGTTTAAATTTCATATGTAATAGTTAATATTGAATATTGATGTAACATCCTTTAAATGTTTAGAGATTTTTAAGAACAGGTCACTTTGCTAGAAGGTCATGATTGGTAGTACCCTACGTGAATCCAAGTTGAAATGGCAGCAGTTTTGAAACCGTGCCCTAATATCGTGTGTGTCCTCCTCGAACAGTTATCACATCTCTAATTCTTTGTTGCATTGAGTTCATCAGGGCATTGACTTTCCGTATTGGAATGTTATTCCATTCTTGGACGAGTGCATTTGCTAACTGAGGGAGGGTATTTGGGGGGTTACGGCGATTTCGAATTCTTCTGTCTAATTCATCCCACAAATGCTCGATTGGGGACAGGTCGGGGCTATATGGAGGCCAATCTATAGGAACAATGTTCTGTGTCGCATGAAAGTCTCTACAGACTCTTGCAACGTGTGGTCTCGCGTTATCTTGCTGAAAGGTTAGATGATGCTGCCTAACAAACGGCACAACATGGGGCCTAAGGATCTCATCCCGATAGCGTACGGCCGTTAAATTCCCATTGACTATCACCAAAGGCGTCTTCAAACCATGGGAGATTCCCGCCCAAACCATAACTGATCCACCCCCAAATCGGTCGTGCTCCAAAACACAGGCGTCAGCAAAACGTTCGCCTCGACGCCGGTACATACGTTGACGGCCATCTGCTCGAAATAACGTGAATCGAGATTCATCGGTGAAGAGCATAGACCTCCAACGTCTCATAGGAAAACGTCTGGGCATATGTGCCGTTGCCCATTGCATACGACGTGCTCGACGTTGCGGTGTTAGTGGTAAACCAACGTACTGTCGCCTTGCACGCAAATTAGCCTCACGCAGTCTGTTGATCACTGTTTGGGGATGAATTCGACGGTTATGATTACCAATCGTATTTCTTGCCGTTTCAGCGGCCGTTAATCTCCTGTTACGCAGGTGTGCCAACCTAAGAACCCGGTCTTGACGTCGCGACGTTACGCGTGGACGTCCTGATCTCGGCTGGTCATCGACTCTTCCTGTTGCGTTAAGACGTGAAACTAATCGACTAATAGTCGATTTGTGAACTCTGAATTGTCGAGCGACGTGAAGTTGCGTGTTCCCTGCCGGAAGCATTGCTATAGCACGTCCTCTATCAACCTTTGATAACCGTGGCATAATTGTAAAAGGAATTATTGTTTGCAAAAGTATTGGCGATGATGTGGCTCAATGTTAGTGATGAATTGATACTGGTTTGAATGAAAAAAGAACGCATATGTTTGTACAGGCACGGTTTTTGATGTTTTTACCGCGCCGGAAGTGCATAGGCCTCTAGTCACACTTGGGTGATTTTGAAGATTGGTATGGGTGTTAGGCAGGGTGCAGGTTATTTCCGCGATTTTTATACAGATATGTATATTTAATACAAAATTAATCACAATTTTCCATGTTGCGTTTCTTTTTCGTTTCAGTATAGAACTGTTAGATTAATATTCAACTCAGACGGCAATCCGACCGCGAAACACGAATGAATAAAAATTATTTTAAATATTTCTCAGTCATTTAAAACCCTAATATTTTACATATGATATAGTTGTGCAATGAAGAACATATATTTGGGTCCATTCCCCGAAAATAATGCCAATTTAATTAAACCGCATTATTTCTCAGTTTTGGCAGAGACGTGTATATCTAGTTTCGGTAATGTTTTCTCCACTCGCGTCATTAAAGTGTACCCGGAACGAAAAACGATATTCAAATATGTTATTCTATGTAACCACCAAAGAAGAATGTCGCAATCCGCATCAAAATCTGTTCATCGAGTGCCGAGATATCGCACATCGAAGTACGCGATTTGCACCTGTCGTGAAGGACACTTAAATTTAGAAATTAATATATAGATTCATCATGATCTACAATAGACTATATCTCTCCCGTATGAAAACCAGTGTTGGAGCCTACAACGTAATTATACATACCAGATTTTATCCCTTATTTTAACATGTCGTTGTCTCATGGATTACCGACGATTAAATGCTTGAGAATGATAAATATATATACGATCGTTGTCAGTGAAATAATATAAAAGTGTTTCGCAACAATTATAATATTATTGATATTTTACGAGCAGGTACATATCATAGGTACTTATCAAAACTATTATTTTAGCTCCGTTTTTTTTATGATAAAAAACATACAATTTAGTTTATCGTGACTAATCATAATTAATACTAAAACTTATTAAACTCGCAATGATTAAAGTGTACGATTAAAATATTTCTTTTTGTAATTGTGTAATTATCGTGAAGTGATTGAGATCCTTGTGATTTTACTTTCCATTCGTGTGTCGCAAGTCCTGTCTTCTCTTAAAACAGGACTTTAAAAAATATATAAACATGTTCGGAGAATTACGAATTCTCAAGTTTGAGTGGGTTAGTATACCGCTAAACAATTACCAGGTGTGAAATTACGGTCCACAAGCTCGTCACACCTGTCACTGCACCACAGGTGTCTGCGATTTCTGGCGTTCTAATTTCTAATTTCAAAAACACTTCTGCAATCTTGCATCCTCTGAAATAAAAACTGATGAAAGTATTAATAATTATATGAACCAGTATGATGACATACCCATTCATACTCCAGTGTTTGATGAACTTGATGTCGATATTACAGGTTTTAAAATAGAATGTGCAATCCGAAAACTTAAATCCAACAAAGCGTGTGGTATCGATGAAATGCTGAATGAGTATTTTATCCATTGTTCTGAAGTGTTTGTACCTTGTCTTGTTATACTTTTTAACAATATTTTTAAATCAGGTATTTATCCTCGTACATGGTCAGTTGGAAATATTGTTCCAGTATTTAAGAAAGGCGATCCAAGTAACCCTGATAACTACAGAGGTATTTCAATCGTCAGTTGTATTGGTAAACTTTTTACGTCTGTATTAAATGATAGGTTAGTGAAAATCGACATGGAGCACAATAAGATAACTGATGCTCAGTTTGGATTCAAGCGGAATCTTTCAACGACAGATGCTTTATTTACATTACAGGCGTTGATTAATCGTACTCTTAAAAGTAAAATACGTCTATACTGCTGTTTCATCGAGTATACCAAAGCTTTTGACATGATAAATAGACAGAATTTATGGTACAAGTTAATAAAAGAAGGTATCGAAGGTAAAATGTTAAATATTATCAGATCACTTTACAAAGATGTGAAATATTGTGTAAAAAACAATGGCGGTTGCTCAGATTTTTTTTACTGTTATATCGGTCTTTTTCAAGGATAAATTTTGTCTCCTCTGTTAATTACACTACCAAGTGGGGCCTAACTGTTAACACTTCCAAGACAAAGATTGTTGTTTTTAGAAATGGGGGAAAATTGAAAGATAATGAAAATTGGAAATATGATGGGTGTGTTTTAGAGATAGTGAATGAATTCAACTATCTAGGAGTTTTATTGAATTATAATGGAAAATTTAAACAAACACAGAAAAAAATATCTGAACAAGGTCGAAAAGCATTATTTGCATTAATGAGGGTATGTAAGAAACAGTATTTTAATATGAGACTCAATTAGCAGTGTTTGATACATATGTCAGTAGCATAGTCAATTATGGTTCAGAAATATGGGGATTCCATAAAGGCCCTGATATCGAAAAACTTCATGTCAATTTTTGTAAAAGGTTGCTAGGTGTGCGCAAATCTACTCCAAATATGATGGTATATTTCGAATTAGGCCGTTATCCATTGTACATAACAAGGAAACTTAGAATTTTTAAATATTGGTTTAAATTGCTCAATACTGAAAATTGTATATTGAAATCGTGTTATGAAAATATGCTCCTATTTAAGGACCAATGGGTCTGTGAAATCAAAGATGATTTGAATCGCTTAGGCTTAGGTTATATTTGGGACGCCCAGAATGGAAACGATTTTACTTTTGCAATAATTAAGGAAAGATTA